>NC_057805.1:133754714-133844062 GCF_018294505.1 Triticum aestivum | reverse complement strand
GTACGCCACACCCCTCCCGATCAACAGGACCCCCGTTTCGACCGTAGGAGGTCCGTTTCGTCCGTTTTGCGGTACGCCACACCCCCCGATCAACAGGACCCCCGTTTCGACCGTAGGAGGTCCCTTTCCTCCATTTTGCGGTACGCCACACCCCTCCCGATCAACAGGACCCCGTTCCGAACGTAGGAGGTCCGTTTCCTCCGTTGTGCGGTACGCCAGGCCTCGTTTCCATCGCCTGTTCCGTCCAAGCCCTCCCGATGAACACGACCACGCATTCCGTTCCGACCCAGCCGGTTGGCTCCCACGCGTTCCGTTGCCTCCCGATGAACACGACGCATTCCATTGCCTCCCCATGAACATGACGCATCCCGTTGCCTCCCCATGAACACGACGACGACGTTGTTTCTCCATTCCGACCCAGCCATGTACACGAGCCCTGGCCGTACGTATGCGCGAGTAGGCGTTCGAGACCCCGCCCGTATGTACACATACGTGGCCGTATTTTCTTTCTTGCACCCTGGCCGCTGTACGTACATGTACATGCTACGTGCGCGCCTCTACTACGACACGTACGCGCCTCTACTACGACACGTGCGCGCCTCTACATCCACCAGTATATATGTACGTACACTTCGACCAGGTGGGTCCCGACTGTCAGGCACTTCCTTGCCTGCGAAGATGTAGCTGGTGGGTCCCAGCAGTCAGGGGGGCGAATCGTTTTTTTTGCCCGGACGCACTTCCTTGCGTGCGAAGATGTAGCTGGTGGGTCCCAGCAGTCAGGGGGAAACTTTTTTTCACAAAATACAGTGGCCCGTCCGGTGGGTCCCAGCTGTCAGGTGGAAGAATCATTATTTTCCGCGTAATAAGGAGGCACTTCTTTGCTATGGCCGTGGACCCAGCTGTCAGCCTCTCCACATACAGTCCACGTCCGATGGAAGTCGTTCCGTGGCCATGTTGACCACGCCGCGCCGAGAGCACCAGGGCGGTGGACGACGGCGAGGCCTAGGAAGGGGACGATGGGGAGCCGGGGAAGACGCGGCAGTGGAAGCCCGCACGGAGAGGAGTACGAGGGTTCACTGGTTCGGCTGCGGTGTGAGGCTGCCGTCGCCGCAGGGCCTGGCCAGCGGTGGGAATAGTAGGGGGCGGTGAGGCCTCCGCGGCAGCACAGCCGGCCACGGGAGGCAGGAGCATGCGGCACGACCGGCACTGCTTTGGGGGGCTGGAGCAAGAAGACCAGAGGTTGAAGAAGCACTACGGCCGTTGGATGGACATCGTACGGTCACTGGAGCTAGAATCATTCATATTGACTAAAGTTGACAAAGGACCCCGTCCCAGTCAACTTAGTAGGCCCACAAGTCAGCCTCCCACCATGGTGGGTCCCAGCTAGCAGGGGGAGTATTCATTTTTTGTGTGCGTAGTAAGGAGGCACTTCCTTGCGTGCGAAGATATAGCTGGTGGGTCCGAGCTGTCAGCGGCGGTAACGTTTTTTTTTGAAATACAGAGGCCCTTTCGGTGGGTCTCTGATGTCAGGTGGAGGAATCATTATTTTGCACGTAATAAGGAGGCATTTCCTTGCGTGCGGCCGTGGACCCAGCTGTCAGCCTCTCCACGTACAATCCACTTCAGATGCATGTCAGTCGTTGACCACGTTGACCAGGCCGTGCTGAGAGCACCAGGGCGGTGGACGACAGCGAGGCCTACGAAGGGAACGACACGGAGGCAGGGAAGACTCGGCAGTTGTTTCCCACGCGGAGGGGAGTATGATTGTACGAGGGTTTACTTGTTCGTCTACCGTCGCCGGAGAATAACAGCAGGTGTGGGTGAGTAGAGGGATGGCTAGGCCAGCGATGGGAGTACGGTGGGGCGATGAGGCCTGCGCGGCAGCAGAGCCAGCCGCGGGGAGGAGGGAGCAGGCAGTCCCGCCGGCGCTTGTTTGAGCGGCTGGAGCAGGAAGAGCAGAGATTGAAGAAGCATGACGGCCGTTGGATGGCCATCCAATAGTCACTGCTTGTGCGTCAACCTTTTTTAGGAAAGCCTCAAATCTGTGGAAAACAGCATACAACCCATCTGCCATTATTTCTAATAATTTACAGCACATTTGCTAAATATTAAGGTTTTTTTGGAGCCCATATTCCTTTTGTTAGCATTACAGCCCATATTGTGGCCACGGTTAAAAAATTATACGAAATTTTGCATATTTCGGTGCGGTCCGAACTGTTTTTAATCCCGAAATTTTGACTCACATTCAAACTGATTTTAAAAATAAATGTATATCAATATAAAATCCAACAAATTCTCCACGCATAAAAATTAATGTAATTTAAAATCTCGAAATAAAAAAAAGATATTTGAAACTAATTGCTGGTTTGATGTGTTTTAAAAATGTACATCCCATTTCTCATTACTGATGGGCCATTTTCTCGGCCAGTCAAATGAAAGCTCTCCTCGTCTTGAAAGATTTGCAGCCCAACAGGGCTGACAAAGTGACTTACTTGGCAAATCACAAAAAAACTGGGCTGTGGCCGTGGACCGAGCTATCAGCCCCTCCACGTACAGTACTCTTCCGATGGAAGTCGTTCCTTGACCATGTTGACCACGCCGCACGGAGAGCACCACGGCGGTGGACGACGGCGAGGCCTAGGAAGGGGACGACACGGAGCCGGGGAAGACGCGGCAGTGGAAGCCCGCGCGGAGAGGAGTACGAGGGTTCACTGGTTCGGCTGCGGTGTGAGGCTGCCGTCGCCGCAGGGCCTGGCCAGCGGTGGGAATAGTAGGGGGCGGTGAGGCCTCCGCGGCAGCACAGCCAGCCACGGGAGGCAGGAGCATGCGGCACGACCGGCGCTGCTTTGGGCGGCTGGAGCAAGAAGACCAGAGGTTGAAGAAGCACTACAGCCGTTGGATGGACATCGTACGGTCACTGGAGCTAGAATCGTTCATATTGACTAAAGTTGACAAAGGCCCCCGTCCCAGTCAACTTAGTAGGCCCACAAGTCAGCCTCCCACCATGGTGGGTCCCAGCTAGCAGGGGGAGTATTCATTTTTTTGTGCGTAATAAGGAGGCACTTCCTTGCGTGCGAAGATATAGCTGGTGGGTCCGAGCTTTCAGCGACGGGAACGTTTTTTTCACGAAATACAGAGGCCCTTTCGGTGGGTCCCTGATGTCAGGTGGAGGAATCATTATTTTGCGCGTAATAAGGAGGCATTTCCTTGCGTGCGGCCGTGGACCCAGTTGTCGGCCTCTCCATGTGCAGTCCACTTCAGATGCATGTTGGTCGTTGACCATGTTGACTAGGCTGCACCGAGAGCACCAGGGCGGTGGACGACGGCGAGGCCTAGGAAGGGAACGACACGGAGGCAGGGAAGACTCGGCAGTTGTTTCCCACGCGGAGGGGAGTACGATTGTACGAGGGTTTACTGGTTCGTCTGCCGTCGCCGGAGAATAACAGCAGGTGTGGGTGAGTAGAGGGATGGCTAGGCCAGCGATGGGAGTACGGTGGGGCGGTGAGGCCTGCGCGGCAGCAGAGCCGGCCGCGGGGAGGAGGGAGCAGGCCTAGACGGGGCAGCCCAAAACCACGTCCAACACTTGCTAAAACTTCGTCCCTCGTTTTCTCTGTGTTTCGCACACTCGACATTGTGTGGGCATTTTGGCTGTGCATCATATGAAGATGTGCTATGCATGAATGTTGATCAGCATGGTTTTAACTAGCTGGTAGTTCCATTTTCGACCATAAATAAAACTTCCAACATGATGTTAACCCTGTTTGAAAAGGCCGTGTTAATATAAATGCTCTGCCTCTGAAAGTTGCAGTTTCTTATCTGAAACTGAGCTTGCAGTTTCTTATCTGAAACTGAAACTTGAAGTTTCTTCTCTGAGAATCACATTGTCTGCACTTTTATACTCCTATGAAACTACATTTTTTAAGTGCTAAAAATAGATCTCTAGAATTCATAAAATACTTCATATGCTCAATACTGCAATTCTAAAATTCAAAAGACATTCATATCTGAAAGTACTCTCAAAATACACAACACAAAACACAATTCACAACCTGCAAATACTGACGACCCTAAGCTCCTCCTGACAATTCACAACCTGCCCGACTATTGGGCTGGGGGGGGGGGGGTGCAGCCCCCTCCTATTCCTCGGCGGCAGACAGCCGCCCCGTGAGACGATGTGAACGGCGAGGGAGACGATGGCGGGGAAGCGTCGTCGGGCCAACTGCTTTTCTCCTCTTGCAGTTGGGTTCGGTCGACGAAGACTCCACTGGCTCGCTCTGGCAGGACACCCTCACAAACGGCACCCTGTAGATGCTCGATCCTTCAATCTCTGGTGGATGCTCCATCTGGGATCGATACTCCCACCACCGCTCCCTCACGATCGGATTCGGTGAATCTGTTTGCTCCATGGCCCAGAGGAGCAGCTCTATGTACTCCGGCGCGACTCCCTCCGGGAGTATCACCGCCTTTTCGCTCTGTTGTAGATATTTGGCCATGGATGTCGCCGTCGCCGCTAGTTGGTCCTTGTTGTCAAACCAAGACTGTATCTCCAACATCCTAGCTAGCTTCACAGGGTCGCCGTCTGCGATCCTCACGTATCGGTTGTACTCCTCCATCGATCTACTTCTCCACAGCACCTTCACCCGCCGGCGGTGGTTTTTGAATGGAAGAGGAGAGGAGCAGCGCTGATTTTTGATTAGAATGGGAGAGGAGCGACGCTGGTTTTGGACTGGAACAGGAGAGGAGGGGCGGTGGTTTTGAAATGGAAGAGGAGAGGAACGACGCTGCATTTAGATTGGAACAGGAGAGGAGCGGCGGTGGTTTAAGAGGAGAAGAGCGGAAGAGCGGCGCTGGTCTTGGAAGTATTTTGTTGTTGTTTTGCGTATTTTGGGTCAAAGTTTGACCACGTACTGTATTTGACAAGCAAAATGTGAATGCATGTCACCAAAAATTGTATCGTTTGGTTCTTATCTGAATGTACTTTCAAATTATATTATTTTTGCAATGTATAACATATATTTTATGTGCGAAAATCATGGTCAATTATGACCCAGAATAAAAGGGAGACTAGTTAATGTGGGGTCGCTTTCTTAATTGAAGGGTAAATTGATTTTGATTTTGATCCAGTCACAGCGCGCCGACCCTCTCGTCCAATCCTAAATTGCTGCCGCACGCTCCTCTCCCTCTTCTCCATTGCAAAACCACCTCCTCTCCTCTCCATCATCTCCATTCCAAAACCACCGTCTCGCCTCTCCCTCTTCTGATCTTCTCCATTGCAAAACCACCTCCTCTCCTCTCCATCATCTCCATTCCAAAACCACCGCTCGCCTCTCCCTCTTCTCTATTGCAAGACCACCGTCTCTCCTCCCATCTTCCAAAGCTAGCACCGGACCACTCAGAAGGACATCTATGGAGAGGATGCAGCAGCGAATCAGGCAGATCGCCGGCGGTGACCAGGCAAAGTTAGCCAGGTTGAAGGAGATCCTTAGTTGGTTTGACAATGAGTGGAAGATTTTGAGGACGGTGCGGGCCATGTGGCAATGTATGCGAAAGAGCGAGACGGCGGCGATGAGGGCGGCGATGTACATGTACTCCTCGGCGGCAGTCACGCCGCAGTCCTCCGAGTTCATCGAGTATCTCCTCTGGGCGATGGAGCAGACATATTCGCCCGAGGCGACAGTCAGGCGGAGGTGGTGGGCGTACAGGTCGAAGGTCAAGCACCCAGAGGATAACGAATCGATCGAGTATGGTGTGCCGTTCGTGAGGGTGCAGAGCCAGCCGGAGCCACAGGAGTATTCGTTCTCCCACCGCAAGAGGAGGCCGGATGGCACGACGTCGCTTCCCCGCCGTTCTCCACGGTTCCCTCGACGCTCGCCTTGTTTCAACAGTGGCGGTAGGGTTTAAGGTAAGCTTCGCACTAACCTAATCTTCCAGCTGCTCATGCTTACAATCAGTGTGATAGTTAATGAAAATCATGCTTACAATCAGTCTCCGAGTACTACGCCAATCACCCTAAAATAGCTCTAGACCTTTGGGTCAAAGTTGTGACAGAGTGTACAAATAAAGAAAAATAGATTGGTGCTTCTTTCAGAAAAGAGTACTCCCTAGAAAACTGCCAATATAAGCTACTAGTATTTGGTTAGATGATTTGCTGCCGAGAAAGATCCGTCCACAGAGAGCGCTACACATCCCACTGGTGGTGGTGGATGCCAATGCGTGCATGCAGCATGGTTGGTGTCGGTAATTTTTACTTGGCACACCTTGCACTCTGCATATATGCCGGTTCCATACGTACATTTGTGCAGTTCCACCAAAATGCAGCTGAATAACCCTGTTTGCACAGATAATGAAAAAGCGTGATTACATTATAGTGGCACTAGTTGATGAAACACACCGAATAAATAGAAGAAAATATTGCGATTGTATCATAGTATGCCATGCTGCGAGGGCGAGATGGGCCCTGCGACGCCTCATACGGTACGCCTCATATTGGACATCGTCCCATGTCTCCCAGATACACCTTCTGCTAGTGATGAACATCAGTGTACAGCGGTAGTACAAGGAGACGCCTTGAGACATTCAAATCTCTATTTTTGTACATATCAACTAAAATTAAGCACCCCAATTTGCAGAAACGCTTAAACATTAACAATGGGACTAGTTGATGAAACATACATTAACAAAGAGAAGCACTTTCTTTATCTACATTGGAAATGAAATGATAGAGATGACACTCGCTCTATTTTAACTGTATTATTACTTCATTTTATCAGTGACACTAGGGTCGAGCAGGTGGCAAACGAGGTGTACCGTGCGTCGCAAGGATGGAGGCCGAGGGTGCTTAGACTGGGATGCTGAAGCTGGCTCTTTCAGTCACCAACATGGATGATTCAATTCATGGGACCTTTTGGTGCAGTTCACCTAAAATGAAGCAATGTCCCGTGAGCTAGCAGCTTCTTAATTTTTTTTAAGGAAAGGGCTCCAGCCCCGGTTCCATTCCCATCAAAAAATGAAACCCACAGAGCTTCTTCTTCATTAGTTGCAATAAAATTGAGCAACATCAAGGTTGGTTGTGAAGCTCCTGGAATGCTCAACTATAATTTGGATATCATTTGTGCAGTTCAACTAAGATCGAGCGTGAAATGTATATCTCTGTTTGCACAAAAAAGGTGGAAAGGAGGGTGACTAACAAGTGATGAAACATGCATCAAATGAAAAGAAGCATGTTCCTTATCTGAATGGCAATCCTACAATGACAATAGCAATTTCTAAAGCACTGGCATTGCTAGATATTAGTGTGGGCATTAGGATTAATTATGACAACCTTTAAATATGACATTACTTTGGGCACGGGAGAGTAGGCGGACCAGGACAGTTGCATTTCTAACGAAAAGAACCAACTTATCTTAATGGGAAATTTTAGCAGGACATGTAAAGAAGTGCCATTGATTCATATTACTGGAGGCATTACATTGAAAACAACATTGGTTTAACGTGTCCTTACTTTTAACAGTGCGACTGCTACATTCTACCAGTGGCATTACATAACAGTGGCTCAGGGCAACAAACATCAGAACAGGATATCTGGGTTGGTCCCATTTTTGTTTGGTATAGCCACCTTATACTGTGTGAGGCTAGCAAATCTAGTGCTGGACTTACTCTGTTGACTTGTCCCCCAGTCCCCACTTTCTTTCCTTTTTCAACCAATAGATTGGGTTTATATTGAGTTTGTACTGCGTTTCCCTTTATTTCCCTATTAGACCTAGAGGCCAGTTGGATAGCCAGTCTCTGCTACTTTTCGCCCCCATTATTTCCTCTTTTGACCAAGTCCTAGATTCAGGTAACAAATCCTCCCCCACCCCCACCCCCTTTCTTCCTTGTTTGAACCAAGTAGTACTAGATTCGAGTGCATGAACTAGTTTTACCTCTTAAACGTAAAAAAATTAGGTGGTTTTCGAACATCCGATCGATCCTATCTACGAGGGGGCCTGAGAAATAGTAAAAGATACAAATGCAGCGACGTCAGGAGCACGGGAAGTAGAGCAAGGCCAGTTTCAAAGGAAGTTATACCTGATGGTCGCCGGGATGTCGCTAGGTGGGCGGCGGGAGGCCGGATCTGCCCACACTACGACATCGAGGAAGAAGGGGTCGGAGGCCCTCCCTCGCCAGCGGTGCTTGGGAGAGAACGGCAAGGCAGGCTGATCGGGACGCGCCCAGCAGTGGGTAAGAGCCGTCGCCGAGGACGACCGCGTGAACGTTGCACCTTCTCACCTTCCCCGGCGGAGAGGATCCGGCTGGATCTGTGACCAGCGGTGAGCAGAGAGAGAGAGAGAGAGAGAGTGTGGCCACAACTGTCGTGTTTAGATCTGGAGAGGCCGAGACAGTGTGAAGAGAGCAACACTAGCAAGCAAGCGTGGAGGCTCCTGCCTATATAGTGGAGTAGTACTAGTTTTCTTTTGTCTACCGGAGCCGGCTTGACCTCGTCAATGACTGTCGAGAAGTCTTCATGCACGTGGCTCGGAGGCGCAGTTGTCGTCATTTTGATCTGAAGCGCCGGATTATAACATATAACATGAAAAAATGCCACATGACAAGAAATCATAACCTCACTGCCCAAAGGAGACAACATGAATCCCGATGGACAAACTAGACAAGGAACAAAGCTCAAATTAAAGATAAACTCGTAGAAAAGGGGTCTGTTGATAGATGTCCTAATTAACATAGCCGGCTTGACCTAGATGGCAGCCGAGTAGTCACTGTTCGTGCATTTGCCCCCAATGACTAGCCCAACTCAGTTGTCGTTGTTTAACCCTCGCAGTGATCCAAAGCACATGACACCTAATTTTGCGAGATGACAAGAAACCTTTTTTTAGATTTCTCACCACAACTACAGCCATGTACAACACAGCCTGCACGATATGTAGACGATAGCCAATCTAGGCGTGTCTGCTGGAGTCAGTTCACATGCATGGACGAACTGATCTTCCGTGTCTTGCAGGGATCGTCCAGGCACCAACGTAGTACAACACTTCTCTAGTACTATCGCTCGTCTCCCTCTTCTATTAAGTTACCCGACTTGCGGGGCCGGGGAGTGTGCCTATGGTCGGTTCTCAATTGCCGTCCCACATGTGTGTGCAAACGCAATATGACGCGCGTTCCATTCGGAGAGCAGCGTGCCAGACCGACCGACCGTCTGGGGTGCGACGCGAACGTGACGGGCGTGCTGTATACTCCGTACATGTGTACTGCCGTTTTCTAGACGCTTTGCTCATGGCGCAGGCGCAATCCATGGATACAAAATTAGTATACTATATACTATTTAAAAGTCGAGGGCGGGGCTTTTCCTGCGCGGTAGGCGGGGCAGTTCCGCCTAGTCGGTTCGACAGAGACGCGAGAAGATGAGGGAGTAGGCTGCTGCAAACGTAGGGCTGTGTGATTTGACAGCGAGTTACTGCTGGACAGGTGGGGCCCCGTGATTTGACTTGCCATTATCATTTTAACTGCGGCGCTACGACCGGCGTGAGTCTCCCGATTCCTGACCACCTCCATGCAGGTGCCTCTCCCAATGCTCCACCATGTAGTAGAGGCTGGCTCTTGCATGAGAGCCCACTTCTCCACTTTTTCCTTGCCTCTCTTTCCTCCACATATGCAAAAATGCCATGTAAAGCGCACTATTGTACTTACTTTTACTTGCTCCTACAGGTGCTTAAGCTTGCCACATAGGCATAAAGTCTGATGTGGCAAGTTAATCAAGAAGAGAGAGACTAGTTTGGTGACCCAAGGAAGAAACGGTGCTAAGCGCGTGTACCTAGGTGAAAAGACAATTTTGAGTCTATAGCTAATTAAATGAAGCAAACTTAGCAACACCATTTCATTGGAAGAGGTCACTCCTTGGCAAATGCAATAAATATTAGTACTCCCTGTGTCCCATAATATAAGAACGTTTTTGGCACTACACTAGTGTCAAAAACGTTCTTATATTATGGGACGGAGGGAGTACGAAGAAAGAGATAGAGAGGAGTAAAAAATTACACTTATAGCCAACCTTGTTGTGGTATGAGTGACTAAGTGATGACTATGTATGACATGCCAACATCAGATAGCCTAACGCACCGTGTTAAATCTCCAAGGGCGCGACCACGCGAGCGACACGACGGTCGTGGTAGGCGCGACCATGATACGGGCTGCTGGCAGCCCTTGGATCTGAGATCAAACGGTCGCATGCTAAGTTGCTGAAAATTTGCAGAATAACCCTCCAGGATACGATATTCACCCATAGGTCTAGAATCACGCCATGCAACCGTTCGATCTCAGATCCAAGGGCTCTCGGAAGCCCGTATCATGGGAGAATGGAAAGCCACTACCCTGCCGTTCGCACGCTGGCAGTTCACTCCTACTCATCCCCGCACGTCCTTCAATACTACGGCAGTTTGCTCCTAGTCGTCCCGTCCATTCACATTACGGCAGTTCCACTAATCCTAACCCTCCTCCCAAATCCATGGCGTCCCAAAACTCCACGATCGGTGGTGAGTACAAGGTTAGAACCATCACCGGCGATGAGTTCGACGTCATCTACACCCGTTCTTTCGCGACGGTGAAAGGATGCCTTTCTCGCTGCAGACGCATGTTCGAAGACTCAGATGATGAGTAGGTCGCTGGGCTAGATGTTGAGTACACCACAGTCCTGGGACGAGAGAAGGATCTAAAGGACGAAGAGAGGAAAAAGCCTGCCGTGATCCAGGTTTGCGTGCATGACTTATGCTTGGTCTACCACATATGCCATGCCGACGTTGAGTGCCAGGATTTTAAGGACTTCCTCGAGAGCAACCTAGTCAAATTCGTTACTATAGACTTTGGTAACGGCAAAGAAGTCCTGCGTCGGATAGGCCTCGTTGTAGGCAACACCTTCGACCTCCAGAAGAATTGGCTGGTGTCCTCTCGTCAGCCTTCAATGCTGACCCTGGCAGGAGCCATGGTTCATCCTTCGTACGGTAAACTGGAGAAACCTCCATACACGTTTCATCGTCATGCATGGCAGCGGAATGTACTAGATATAGACCACATCCACTACGCTGCAATGGATGGCTACCTTTGCTTCAATATCTACAAGGGTTGGATGAAGAGCAATAGCCAAGTGTGCGGTTCAAGCAAAGAAGTATCGGCCAAGAGGAAGAGGGACAAGGACGAAGTCGAGGACGTGGACGAGGACTCCGAGTAAGGTGGCAGTGTCGTTGCTCATGGTGGTTCTAATGCAGTGTCTACCGGAATAGTTGCAAAGTTTAATTTCAGGTGTGCTTAATTTAATTTGAGGGGTGTGTTGTGCTGAGCCCCCGGCAGAACTATGTTATGTTTCTTCTCGTTACTTTAACTCTTCAGTACGTACATAGTAGTATTTCTTACATTTCATCTTTTAGTTGGTATAGTACTACCACTCGTTTCTTCACATTATATACATACAATATATATGGCCAACATCATATAGCCAGCAGTTTAGTTGTCAAAGAATTTCAGGGTGCTTAGTTTTGTCCAAGAATTCTAGGATGCTTAGAGGGTGCTTGGATCCAAGGAACTTATTTTAGTCTGACTAAAAATAGTCTCTTTAAGAGGCTAAAGTTCCAAGCACCCCTGACTAAAGAGGGGCTAAAACTAGTCTTGAGACTAAATTTTTTAGTCAGGGGTACCCCTACTAAAATGTGGATTAGTCCTCTCTCTACTCATTTAACTCCTCTCCTTTAACACAGGCGAGTTCTGGATTGGATGGTTTGGAGGATAATAAATGCTCAATAACTTGATTTTAGCCTTTTTAGTATTTGGATCCAAGCATGGGTGAGGCTAGCATGTTTT
Source organism: Triticum aestivum (assembly GCF_018294505.1). Classification (NCBI taxonomy): domain Eukaryota; kingdom Viridiplantae; phylum Streptophyta; class Magnoliopsida; order Poales; family Poaceae; genus Triticum; species Triticum aestivum. Next base: position 133,832,221 of record NC_057805.1, on the reverse strand, counting down.
AGTCCCACTACTTTTAGTCATGGGACTAAAACGCATCCAAGCACCCTCTTAGTTTTATTTGAGGGGTGGGTTGTGCTGGACACCATTATTGTGACTAGCCTTTTTAATAGTACTATATGCATAATTTGGCGACGAGTGCTCTCTATATGTACCACCTTTTTTTTTAATTTCAAGTTTTGCTCCATGGCGCAATCCATCGATACTACTGCTGTACAAAAGTATACATTTTTTAAAAGGCTAGAGGGCGGGGCAGTCTAGCTTGGTCGGTTTCACGAGAGGCGAGGGCCTTTGTGATTTGACGGCTCATTACTGCTGGAAGGCGGGGCCTTGTGATTTGACTACTCGTATAAATGCGCCGACGACCTGATCAAGGAGGAGCAAAGAACCGTGCGGTATACTCATGTTTTCCACTGGAGTAGTACTGCGACGGAGGAGCACGAAACACGGCAGCCCAGTGCCATATGGCGATAAAAAATGATCTAATTTGCTAGTCATCTCATTGTTAGCATTGTTCTATTCATTCCCTAAAAAAACATTGTTCTATTCATGCCTCGCAGAGAACGTGACACGTGCGGCGAAACACCCGATGTCACATCCCTAGCTTCTGACATTGCACTAGGCTAACTTCATGTGTGCATCATGTTTAAACTTTGAAAGAAACTTGAAATGGGGATTGCCTAAACCCTAGAATTAAAGGAATTCACTAGGTTCAACCAAAATATTTCCAGTAAATCCAAATGGCTTTCAAAAATGTTCATCATTCTTGGAAAATGCTGGAAACAGTAACCAGAGGTGATGCACATTTTTCCATGACATATTTGGGCTCTGGATTAAATCATACTCTATTTGCATTTGGGCATTTAAATGCTATTAAATATTTTAAATGCTCAAATAATCATAAACTAAAATGTTTACTCTAGGATATATTCCCAACAGTGATCATGAGTAGTTTCATGATTTTTGGAAGTGTCTAAGTATTTTTAATAAAGCCCTAAAGACTACAGAATATTAGAAAACAGAAACAAATAAAAAAAAGAGAGAGAAAGGAAACCTACCTGGCCTCACCTGTTGCAGCCCAGCTGGCCAGCCCACCTGGCCGGCCCAGCCCAGCGCCGCTGCCAGTCATCTCCCACCTCTCGCCAGTAGGACGAGAGGCGTGTGGCCGCCGTACGCGCCCACGCGCCCCGGCCACCTCCTGCTTGCCGCTCCTCCCTGGACGTCCCCGGAGATGCCACGCGCTCCCCTCGACCCCTCCTGCTCTCCCCCGTGCCCATTCCCTCCCCTGGACCTCTCTCTCTCACCCACCCGAACGGGTTCGTCACCGCCGCTCGCCACCACTGCAGCCACCGTGCTCCCCTCGCCTTCCCGTGCTGTCCAGCAGCTCCGTCTCGACGCCCTCGTCCTCTCACCCGAGTCAGGCAATGCCGAACAGCCTGCATCGCCCCCTGCACCCTTGACTTCGCCGCCTCTGCTCCGAGATCGCCGGCGACCTCCCGACATTGTCAGCCCGTCCCCGACCGCGCCGTTGCTTCTACGTGACCGCAGTGAGCTCCGCTACCTTCTCCCCCTTCTCATTCTCGCTCTCGAGCTCCGTAGCAACTGCACGTAGCTCACCTGCACGCGCCGCCGCCGAGCTCGTCGCCGACGAGGCTCCGGCCATCCAACGGTCGCACCACCTTGGCCGTTAGCTTCACCGCATCGCCAGGAGCCTGTAGCACCATCGCACGCCCCTCGCCATGCGCTCTAGCGACGGGTTCGACTACACCCGTACCCCGGCAGCCGCACAGCTCGTCGCCGGCGACCCCGAGCTCCACCACCACCACCAATCGATGCGGCTCGTTCCCAGCTGCGTGTAGATGCTCTCCGCCGCCCATTTGGTCGCCGGAGCACGGATCCCGCACCCCAACGCCGCGTCTGGCCTCGCCGGCGGCTAAACGCCGGCGCGTCAGCCCAGTTGATCAGGGGTTTGACCTCCCCTGGGTCAATGACAAGTGGGGCCCGCCTGCTAATTAACCTGGGTTAGATTTAAATTAATTCTAATTAGTTTAATTAACTAACAGTGACACTGACACATGGGACCCACACGTCAGGTTTGACCTGGACGACCCCGCTGACCCGCTGACGTCACCCTGACGCATTAATTTAATTACTGGAATTATTTTTATTCAGGAAATTCCGGAAAATACCCTAAACTTCTAAAATTCATAGATATTAATCTGTAACTCCAAATGAAATAATTTATATATGAAAAATGATCAGAAAAATCCAATCTATCCATCTGTACTGGTTTCATGCATGTTAAAGCAACTTAACCCTGCTGTTTATATCAAAACATGATAAAGCACTATATAAATTCATAAGATGAGTTTGGGGTTGAATCTTTGGTTCAAAATGGCTCAAACCCATCTGGTTGTAGTTGCATTAGCCCAACACACTCATTTTGCTATGTCATGATCATGCATCATATTGTGCATTGCATTGATTGTGTTTCCTTCTCTGTTGCCGGTGTTTGTCCCCTCTCGATAGCCGTGATTCCGACGATGAGTTCGATGACACCGATGAAGAACTATAATATCTTCAGAAGTGCCAGGCAAGCAAAACCCCCTTGTTCATTCCGATACAATCCCACTCTCTCGCTCTGCTCTATTTTACTGCATTAGGACAACAACGATGCAACTGTTTCATGCTGCGGTAGTTGAACCCCTTATCCTCTGCATGACCTGTCATTGCCACAGTAAATAGATGAAACCCACTAGCATGAGTAGGAGTTGTTTGAGCCCTGATGTGCCTACTCATTCATGATTGTTTGTCATGCCTGCTATGCTTAGAGTTGTGTTAGGTCTGATTCATCGGGGATGAATTGGAATGGTGATGAACATGTCCTACTCTGTGTGAGCTAAGTGTGTGAGCACGATTTGGTAAAGGTAGCGGTGAGAGGCCATGTAGGAGTACATGGTGGGTTGTCTCATTGAAGCCGTCCTCAGGAACTGAGTTCTGTGTTTGTGATCCATGATACAGTTACTACCATGCATTGGGCCCGAAACCAATGGACCCTCTCGGCTTCTTAATCACCCTTGTCCTCTTGTCCAGGAGTTGCAAGTAGTTTCTGGTGTTTGTAGTATGCTGGAGGCCGTGGACAGCGCTGACCCGAGGGGTGGGCTATGATGCGGTAGGCACGTGGCACGGTGTACCGGGCGCCCATTTGGTGTCTCGGGAACCCTGCACACATCGTTCGGGGCCGTATGTGGAAACCTCGGCCGGACTCCCTGCGGATGGAACCTGAATAGGCGATAAACCTGGATTAGAGACTTGAGTGTTTAGGTAGGCTGTGGCCGACACCCACGTTGGGCTTCCGCTTGAAGGTTGCCGAGTACATGTCGTGTAAACGACGGTAAGTGGTGAGAGCGTGTGTGACGAAGTACACCCCTGCAGGGTTAATATGATCTATTCGAATAGCCGTGTCCGCGGTAAAGGACTTCTGGGTTGCCTATAACAGTTCATAGACAAGTGAAAGTGGATACTCTAAAATGCGCAAGATAAGCGTGAGTGCTATGGATGGCGTCCTCGTAGGGAGATGGGAGCGAATCCATAGTGGTGTATTGATATGGTGAATATGTGGACTCGTGTGCGCCCCCTCAAAAGAGTTACTTGCAGTCGTAGTTCAAGATAGCCACCGAGTCAAAGCTGGCTTGCTGCAGTTAAACTCCACCACCCCCTTTGTTGATACCGATGCATATGTAGATAGTTCTGATGTAAGTCTTGCTGGGTACATTTGTACTCACGTTTGCTTATTTTATGTTTTGCAGAGAGACGTCAGTCTCGCTAGTAGTTCCGTGTGGAATTCGACGTTTAGCTTGATACCTCAGCTACGATCTTGTGCCCTCGGCAGGATCTAGTAAATAGTCAGGCTTCTCAGCCTTTTTCATTTGTAGATGTCTGTACTCAGACATGTTAAGCTTCCGCATGTGCTTTGACTTGTATGCTCTGAATGTTGGGTCATGAGACCTATGTTTGTAATATCTCGCTCCTCGGAGCCTAATATATAAGTACTTGAGTCGTAGAGTTATGTTGTGATGCCATGTTGTATTTACACATATCGAGCATATTGTGTGTATGATTGAAATGCTTGGTATGTGTGGGATCCGACAACCTAGTTGTTTATCCTTGGTAGCCTCTCTTATGGGGAAATGTAGTCTTGTGCTTCCATGAGCCATAGTAGTCCGCTACCGCCCGGGTTCACCGGAGTCCTGCTAGCCCAGCACTACTGCTCCGGAACACTTGACTGGCTGGCATGTGTTTCACTTCGTTCCTGTGTCTGTCCCTTCGGGAATATGTCACGCGGTGACATCTGGAGTCCTGCCTAGCCTGCTACAGCCCGGGTTCCCGGAGTCCTGTTAGCCCAGTGCTACAGCCCGGATTCGCACGCTGCTGACCGACATGCTCGATGTTGATTCATGTATGCCTGTCCCCGTAAGTTAGTGCCACTTTGGGTTCACGACTAGCCATGTCGGTCCGGGTTCTCTGTCATATGGATGCTAGCGACACTATCATATACGTGAGCCAAAAGGCGCAAATGGTCCCGGGCCATGGTAAGGCGACACCCGTGGGAATACGGTGCGTGAGGCCGCAAGGTGATATGAGGTGTTACAGGCTAGATCGGTGTGACTTAGAATCGGGGTCCTGACACCCGAAGCAAAAGATGAAACACAGGAGCAAAAGAAGAAGGAAGATTATCACCCCAAATGATCTAATTCGCCGCGGAGTCGTAACTGCTTCTTCATCGCCTCCACGACCTCCATCTCCTTGCGCGTCTCCTCCGCCATCTTCTTCATTCTGTCCATGACGCAGGATTTCTCGACGCGAGCCTTCATCATCTGTTCCACGGCCGCATTACGTACCTTGACAGCAGCCGGGTGCTCGATGCGGAGCTTCGCCAACTCCTCCTTCTGTTCCATGACGAGGGCCTGCAGCATCTTCATCGAGGAACTACTATTCTCATGCAGCTTCTTCCAGCCGGCGTTCTTCTCCTTCAATAGGTCGATCTCGTGGCAGAGCTTCGCCTTGTCCTCCTGAAGTCGCAAGATTTCGCCGGTCGCCTTCTTCTCCGAGGCAATGCTCTTCTTCAGCAGCATCACCAAGCCGGCGGTCAACTCCCCCTGCTGATTGAGCTCAGCGGGCATGTCGTCGAGGCTCTCCTTCAGCAACTCCATCAAGCCTTGGATGAACTCCTTCTGCTTATTGAGCTGATCGGGCATGCCATCGAGGGATAACAACTCCAGCTCCGCCGGCTCGGCATGTTTGCCTCCGCGGCTAGGGCGCTCCTGGGAGCCATCGCCTGCCCGTGAGAGATCTTTCGAGGTCTCTGCGTGGCGGCGAGCCCTCTCTCTTTTTTCCGCAGCCTTGGTTGCCGCTCCCTTATTACGAGTAGTTCTCGACCTAGAGCTCTGCTCACCGGCCATGGCAACGACGGACCAAGAAGAAGCACTTATGAGGAGGAAAGGTAGAGTAATTTTCGGTTAGGTAGTTCCCCTTTTTATAACCTAAGTACTAGCACTAGTACTAATACCTGCATAGTGGGAACACGTTCAGGTTTGGTACGTACTACTAGGTGTGAGCAGGCTTTCGAATGTGATGGGAACAAGGTAAAGATTAATTGATGGTTTTGGTTTCGAGGCCCGAAACGGCTCCCGATGAGTTTAGCGGAACATAAATTTCAAGTACTACACTGCTCAAATGCGTAAATATTATGTTACTATCAAAAATTGGCACAAAATACGAAGGAGACCAATGGAAGTACTACTAACAACCCACGATTTAACTACTCGCATGCGCGCAGTGGAGTAATAATGTCTTTCTTCCGCCCTCACGTCCACTCAATTTGCATGCGCTGTATTAATTGACCATCAATGAAGTGAACGACTTTACACGCGTCAAATTATCACATGGGGTGGATCTTGGTACAAAATTGCGTCCGCCCGTGTACCCGCGTGTGCGTGTGAGGGAATGAGTGCGTGCATGGCGTGCGTGCACATCTTCGCTTCGTGCATGTACCGCCAGTATGGCTCAGGGAGGACGAGTACATTCTTCTGGAACCAGCAGCACGTCACTGTGATCAATCCACGCAAGGAGGTCGCGACAACGCCTCCACATGTGCCACGTGTCTTCATGAACTGTAAGAGAGACACTGTGTAGCGTGCCATTGGTATTCTAATTTACATGTTTTGCACATACTCGAATTACTAGTAAGGTACACGTGCATTGCACGCATCAGATTTTGCAACCAAATTATGAAAAAATACCACACTATAGCATGTAAGCTCTGAGTCATATACGCCTGATGTAGCCCTTCGTTTAGTTCTTATAGTTCATCTCATTCAAAATCAATTAGTTTTTATAAAAAAGCTAAGAACGCGGGAATAGGAAAAACATGGGATTATAGTGGAATGTCGTCTTGAATCCTACAGGATTGTACGAGTGTTTGCTTGTGCATAGAAAAAACGCAGAATTCTTTCAAAGAGGTTTGAGTGGATGGGATGTTTCCTATGAAATCTAGTGCAAATGAATCATATGGAAAAATTCCTATGGTTTACAATCCTACGAATCAAACAACCAAGATAGGAAAAATTCCTAATGATTAGAATCCTCCAAAATTCCTTTGAGAATCCTTTGAACCAAAGAAGCCCTTAATCTATTTTATGATTCATGGAATTGTGCGTTGTAAAGCATAAAGTAAAAACAAATAATGGCAATTCAACTATAAATTTTTTTTGGGCAGTTATGATACGGAAGATTCTAGAACAAAAGAGAACCACTGTTGTTTTGAGGTTTGTGCATTATGCTTAAGTTCAACCATGGAGTCTGCTAGATTGTACATGTGGCAAAATCCGGTGGGGGCTAGAAGATGGTGCGAGGGGCCGAGTGGAGGGAGACTATAAAGGAATGCACAAGTGCGAGATCGATATTTAGAGAGAGGGGGCGAACACGTGCGCTGTTGCGCGCAGTGGCGGAGCCATGAAAAATAAATGAGCTAGGGGGCCAAGCATTGCTAATCCTTTACGAGGAGGGTCAATTCATGAACTTAAACCATTTTTAGCAGCAGTTGTCTAATGATCACATTCATATTAGCCTCGATATATAGTGATGTTAGGGGGGAGGGGGGCAGGGCCCTTAGTGCCCCCTGTCTTCGCCATTGTGCACGCGTCTGAGAGATGAAGCGGAAGGCATGGATGATGAGAGGGGGACATTGGATATATAATTAATGTGGGTGTATTAGCTATATATGTTAATCCTATATAGAGAGGTATAGATTGATCCATGTGGACGTGAGAAAGAGGGTGAGACCTCACTGGATATATCGATTGATCGGTTTGTGTGGAAAACTATGAAAGACCTAGCTATATACACACATACATAGAGGAACATCGATTGTTGCACATGCACGCGTGAGAGATAAAGAATGCCCGATATGATGGAGAGGGGATGTGTATGGGTGTGTGCCTTCATGGGAGACTGACCTGAAGAAAAAGATTGTATGCATGCGATGGATAATGCCGACTGGTAGTGTGTATGCATGCACGAGAGAAAGTTAGTGGTACAATTATAAAGAGAAGACTACTGTGTGGGTGTAAAAGAATAGGTGAGGTCATAATCAATGTAAAGTTGAATTCAGATATTTGAATAAGAGATCCCGATGTTTGAAATCCATGCATGCATGAATATAACGGAGATCTGCGCGGTGTGGTTTGGAAACGAGCATGTTGTAATGTATACACATTGAACAAGGTCAGACTGATTTGAATTTGAGATACCGATGGCAGACATCATTTGGCCACGTCGCATCCGTGCATGGACACACTATTCTAATTGGAGATGATGGGCGGCTTTCGCATCACATATCTATATCTATACCCCTATATATATTATATTATATATATTTTTATATTGTGTGCGGGTAACTTTAACTTTGAAAGATGGTCGTTGGATGAGGCGAATCCGATGGTCCAAAGATGGCAAATTTGAGCACTACTGGCCGTTGGATATCATCTAGATTCCACCAGATTTCGCCACATGTATAATCTAGAAGACTCCATGGTTGAACTTAAGCATAATGCACAAACATCAAAACACAAGCACTTCTTATTTGTTCTAGAATCTTCCGTATCAGAATTGCCCAAATGTTTTTCTACATGATTTGCCATTATTTGTTTTTACTTTATGTCTTACGACGCACAATTCCATGAATCTTAAAATAGATTAGCTTTCTTTTAAAAACTAGATGATTTTGAATGAAATGAACTATAAGAATTAAACGAACATCTACATCATGCATATATGACTCAAAGTTTGCATGCTATAATGTGGTATTTATTCATAATTTGGTTGCCAAATCTCATGCGTGCAATGCACGTGTACCTTACTCTAGTCTAAATGGTGTTTGTGTGTGTGTTGTGCGTGTTGAGGTGCAAATTGTCTTTTTTGTGGGTACACGTTAAGCTTGTTCTTCCAAAATTTCAAGCCGCACCTTGTTATGCCGAAAATTCAAGCTAGCGTCTCTGTCTATCGTGCTGCGAAACTCCCGCCTCTTCAACTCGCGCCTTGTTAGCCTGAAATATTTAAGATATATCTTTGTCTCGTTGTGCTCCGATAACTCCCTCCATCTCAACCCGTGCCTTGCTATTCCGAAATGACAACGCGCGCGAAAACTCCCACCTCCTGTGAAATCCTGACACGCGAAATGCCCGTGGTACCCCTAAACCGAAAGAACCGCCTCAAATCGGTGGGGGTACTTTTGTAACTTACCCCACATTTCAGACAAGCACGTCTCTAAGCCATGGTTCCCCACTGCCATCCCATCCGCCCACCCATTCGTACACCGAGGCCGCGAAAACTCGTGACGAAACCCCACACCTTGCTCCGTCCGCCACCCAGCCAGAGCCTCTTCCCCGACGACATCGTCCACAGCAACACCTCGACGTCCCTCATCCACCGTACCGAATGAGGATCCGTCGTCGATCTCATCGTCCCGCCGGTTCAGCCACCCCGTCCTCCACCTCCAAGGAGCTTCCCCGACGTTCCCCTTGTCTTTCGCGCCACCTCCATTCCCACACCGCCGTCTTCACCTGCACCACCGGAAGAGCATCATCATCACCGTTTCCTCGGATGAAGCTGCGGCCTAATCGGCGCCACCAAAGAGGTTGTACACTAATCGCCGCATTTTCTTCTTGATTCGATCTCACGGCGCTGCCGGCGCTCGGTCCCGAGCCGACACGGCGCGGCTCCATCCACGGCGGCGTCGCTGGCCACTTCCTCCACGGCGTCGCTCCCTCGGCGGCGACATCCACATCAGTAGGAGCTGCTGCTGCTTTAGCTCTCGCTCGCGCTGCTGCTCTGCTCTTGCTCTCGGTCCCCTGCCTGGTCTGCTCTTGCTATTGCTCTTGCTCCCGCTGCTGCTCTCGCTCTTGCTCTTGCTTGCGATGCTGCTCCGATTTAGCTACACTTCAGTCGACTAAATCGACTTTTGGGTCAGTCGATTTTCAGGGGGTGGGGGGGGGGGCTCGCTGGGGTGAAGGAAGAACCAGCCGCAGTGGGGAGGGGGGCTCGCCGGAGAGGTACCCCACTATCTATCTTAGGGTTCAAGATGGGGGCGATGGTCGCCGGCGGTGGCGTGGGGATCGCCGGAGAAAAAGCTCGGCACGGGGGGGGGGGGGGGCTAGAGGGATGGCCGGGGCGGCGGCGGACCGGCGGTGGGGAGTGTTTTCGGGGCGGGCGGGGCAGCGCACCGCCGGCCGCGGGCGGCGGGGGGCTGCTGTTTGGCCGGTGGTGGCTGGCGGCTCAGGGGGGAGGTTGAAGATGAACCACAGGCCCTTGATTTCGTATCCAACGGCTGCAAAATTGACTGACCAAAGATGAAAAAGTAAGTCGAGCGACGTGTAGCCTCACCTTGCTAGTGCGTTCAGTTTCGACAACAAAATTCAGTTTCGACAGTTAAGTTCAGTTTCGAAAGTTAAGTTCAGTTTCGACGGTTAAATTCAGTGTCGACAGTTAAGTTCAGAGATGAGCGGCTGATGTATTTTACATCTAGCACTTTGTGGTTATGTATTTTACGTCATGTATTGGAGATGCTATTAGAATTCCACTCAGGTTAACGTTGTTCGTTGTCTCTCTTGTCCTGCTTCAGCCTCGGCGTCGTACAACTCACCGGAGCTGCTCCAACGACGAAACCCTCCATCACAGCAGAGCAGTACCTCAGGCTCCATCTCCAGACGCCTAAGATCTTCTTCCCCTCCTCCGACAGCCAAGTCAGCCGGAGCATCCTCACCGGCCAACCCAATCACGCTGAGATCAACATGGCTTCGCCAAAGAGGTTGTACACTTGTTGCATCTCTTTTTTACTCTACATGTTATATATATTGTCCACTAAGCACTCGTAGTAACGGGAAATACGATTACTTTATCCTACTACATGACAAGCAGTGAGGTACCAGGCAACTTAGCTATCCGTGATGGACTCTCTTAAACGCCATCATTATTTATCTCTGCGCGTTTGAGCTGTGCATTTGTCGATGGGCCTGGGAGTTGAGCTAGTATGACAGTGGCCTGGGTCCAAAGTAATATAAGTAGCACAAAAACATTTTTTTAGTGTAGGACTTTCCTTGCTCAAGCCTGCCTACTAGAATCGCTAGTGCTTGAAAGGAAAAGTGAATGAAAAACATCGAAATTGGAAAGTTTTCCTATGGTACTACTTTTCATGAATTTGGTGCAAAGGAATGGAGCAAAGGAAAACTGTAGGATTTGTTCCTTTAGTGTCCCCTTGAAAGAAAAACCGTAGGAATTCTAATTTCCACTTCTCCTCCTTTTCATATTCCTATTCATCAAGCACAAGACTAAGAGATAGTAGCATAATAGCATTATAACCGTACATTTTCTTGTGGTTTGACTTAATCTCACCATGCTTTTTTGCATCCTGTGATCTTCCAATTGTTGTGAATCAAACACCCAGATTGGCAGAAATCCTGTGTTTTTAAATTCTCTGTTTTGCACGTGCATTCCTATCCTATTCCTGTCTATTTCCTATCCCGGCATTGTTAGAATCCTCAAATTCAAACAAGCCCTTACTCAATTACTTCTGTTACAGATATGTGTCAAAGAAAACCTTGTGTGGTTTGTCCTGCTCCTGCGGCGCTGTGTTCCACCCCAGCTCAGCTGCTCCAACGATGGAAGGGTTCACACAGCAGGGATCCACTCTCCACACTGTCTTTCGCCACCTCAGATCTTCTTCCCCGCCGCCGGCAGCCACGGCAACTGCATTACCATCATCAACTGAGCAGATGACCTTGAGGACTACACGGGTCAGCAAGAGAGGTCGCACTCTTCCGTGTCTGCTTACGTTATGCGTCGCTTAATATGATGACATGCTACATTATCGTCGTGTTCACCTATTAGACCCCGAGTCAGGTCCAAACTAATGCTGAAACTTGAGTTTTTAAATGGTTGTGGGGTACATATTGGGGCAGCAATCAGTACTATCTGTCTACTATCTGGTTAATCTCCGGTGTCTACTATGAGTTTCATGTTGGGTGCAAAAAAACATTAAAGGAGCCATTATCTGTATTTTTTAACTAAAGCTATTATCTGCCTGCTATCATTGGTTTTGAGTCTATCCACAGTTTGCTACCATCACTCTGGATTTGTGCATGCACTCCTTACATAATCTTACTATGTTTTATTCCTATGCATGCCAGTTATTATACACAATGGAACTGATCATGTAGAGCAAAAGAGACGAGCCTTGCGTGGCAATAAAATTTCATGCAGACGTCGTTCCATGGTGGGCGCAAAGGCAGCCCCCCTCCACCCATTTCGGATCGTAATCAAGAGGAAGATAACTATTCTGAGGGGGATTCAGAAGGAGAAGACCACTCCTATTTACCCCATGAGGTCTTCGCTCTAACTTGGCATGCTGATGTTGGTAATATCATGCATATGGTGCCTTGCATTGCTTACTGTATACATTAAAGATGTCATCTGCTTAGTTTAGACATGCTTTGTGTCAATGTCATATGTTTAGTTTCTTTATCGTATATGTGAATCATGCAATGCCATCTTCTCTAGCCAGGCATCATATATGTGAATTTTGCAATGCCACCCTGGTTAGCCAGTCATCTTATATGTGAATTATATCATGCCATCATTTTTTTATTACGTGTTAAATTTGTCAACAATTTTAGTACATTCAATTACTCTTCCTGTGCATCAGCCATTCGGCACGGTCATGGAAAAATCTGGAGTGGAAACAAGGTCTTCAGAGCAGACAATGCTATCTGACGAAGCACATGTCTTGCTGGTTACTGATAGCTCCTCAGAGGAGGATTCAGAGACAGATGACCAGTCATATTCCCCCCCTGAGGTGCATGCCCTAACTTGGCAGGGTTATGTTGCTCATATCGTGCGTATGGTATCTTGCATTGCTATGTCATTTGCTTAGTTTAGACATGCTTTGTGTGAATGCCACCTGTTTAGTGTCTAATTACCATATATGTGAATTATGCAATGCCATCTTGTTGCAAGACATTATATATGTGAATTATGCAATGTTATCTTGTTGCAAGGCATTATGTATGTGAATTATGCAATGCCATGCTGTTTAGGCAAGCGTCATATATGTGAATTATATCATGCCGTCCTTTTTTTGTATTTCTCAGTGCTTTTGTCGACAATGTTTGTATATTCAACTGCTCTTCCTGTGCATTAGCCATTTGAATTGGTGATGGAGAAATCTGGAGTGAAAACAAGGTCTTCAGAGCAGACAATGCTACCTGCTGAAGCAGATATCTTGCTGGTTATAGATAGCTCTTCAGAGGAGGATTCAGAGGCAGATGACCAGTCCTATTATCCCCCTGAGGTGTATGCTCAAACTTGGCAGGGTTATATTACTCATATAATGCATATGTTGTATTGCAATGCTTAGTTTTTACATCATATACACAATATTGAATGCCATCTTAGTTGACACATCATATATGCGATTGCCCTCCGCTCACTTCCTTAGTATATAAATCATATATTTGAATTATGTCATGCCATGATGTTTACATAGACAGCATGTATCTGAATTATGGCATGCCAACCCATTTTCTAAAGACATAATATAGTTATATCATCTCATCCTGTTTACATAGTCATCATATTTTAAATTATGTCATTCTATCCGTGAATTATATCATGCCATCATGTTTCCATCGACGGCATGTTTGTGATTTATGGCATGCCAACCACTTTAATAGACACATCGTATAGTTATATCATGTCATCCTGTTTACATAGTCATCATATTTTGAAGTATGTCAATCTATCCTGTTTAGTTAGCCATCATACATGTGAAATTGTGTCATGCTATCCTGTTTAATTAGCCATCATATATGTGAAATTATGTCCTGCTATTCTGTTTGCTTAGACAACATAAATGTGAATTATTTCATGCCCTGTTTTCTTCCCTACTATCCATTGCACCTGTCTATCTTACAATGTCTGTACATTCAATTACTTTTCTTGTTTATCAGCCATTTCAATTGGAGGGAGTGATGGCAGTATCTGTGGGAGTAAAAACACGGTCTTCAGAAAAGATCGTGCTACCTGTCGATGCAGATAGAACCACGGTTGTACTTGCCCAAGAACCAGCCCCACCACACATAAGCCACACTCATGCAGATTGTACCCCTACCCAGTTGGACAGAGAACCAGCTACACCCCTTCTAACCCCAACCCCAGCAGATAGACACCCAGTTCCCGTTGACACAGCACCATCTCCACCACAGAGCACCCAAACACGAGCAGTTAGTAAGGCAACTGTAGTGCCCAAATCACGAGGACCACCACTCCGAACCCGAAGTCAACGCTTAAAGCAGAAGAAGAATTGTTCTCAGGTCAGGTTCTGTAGCTATGGTTCATACTACTTTGCTCTTGCATCATTGTATTTACTGATACCAACTAATTTCAAATTTGAAGGATGCAATTGAAACTCCAATGGCGCAATAGGTATGTTTTAAACCTGTTTCTTCAACGTGTTTGGCTGTTTGCTGTTGTAACTTGCTCTATGTTGATTTCAGTTTCAATTGAATAAACAGTTATGTTCTCATGCCATGCACATTACAAGTGTTGTTATTGCTGTGTAGTTTCCCACACTTATATTCTGTCTATGCTGCTTTGTCTTAAATAGATATGATTCGAACTGTATCTATCTTGATTTGGCAACATAAACTAGAATGATATAGACCATACAGTGACCATACTACATAGATATATGTTTGTTTCATGCTGTTATCCTGTCCACCTTACTACTGAACTGGTTTACCAAAATGAGTTTCATATACTACATTGTAAACCTGAGATGTGTTTGTTTGTTTCTCTTTTAGAACGCGGATAAAATATTGGAGAAGAGTACCCTGTTATGCAATGGTAAAGGAAGTAATGCAGATAAGGTTCAAGATAGTGAGACATCCCTGTTGGTCTCCAAGAAAGCTGATAAAAACTATATTGAAGACACTGAGACAACCCCAAAGTCCTGTCTTGATGTAGTGTTCGAGTTAGTGGCTACCACTGCTGGCACCAGCTCTTCGAACTCGTTGCCTGAATCAGTTCGGCTTCTTGAGTCTCAACTTCAAGTTGAAAGACATCGATCAGATGTTATGCGACAGGAAACCGAAGGACTGAGGAAGTCCCTGCAGAATTCAGATGCATACTTTCTGGTGCAACAGCAAGCGCTGGAGGACTTAAGCGCCAAACAAGAGAAAGTTAATAAGCTTGCTAAGCATCTTGCCAGCATTATGGGTACCCAGGATATTGTTTCTTGAGCTCTTCTGAAGTGGTTTCAGTTCTGGACTTGTTTTCCTGCGGCGTTTATATGCTGCTGTGTTCCCTATATTTGCACTGGTGGCGAACTTTGATGCCTAGTGGATGTAAAATTTGTAATAGCCGTGATAGCCTAGTGTAAGTTGCTTGCTTATTTATTTCCTTGTTGTCTTGTTTATTTGTTTGCTTGTAGTCAGTGCAGTTCTTTTTCTGCGGTTTGCTAGTGGCTGCAATAACCTATTTTTTAAAACTAGGCCACAATAACCATGGGCTAATATTTACTGTAGTGACAGTGGGCCTCCTACGGGCCGTAGAAACAGTGGGCCTTCTACGGGCCGTAGAAACAGTGGGCCTTCTACGGGCCATAGAAACAGTGGGCCTTCTACGGGCCGTAGAAACAGTGGGCCTTCTACGGGTCGTAGAAACAATGGGCCTTCTATGGGCCGTATCATCAATGGGCCTTATACGGGCCGTATGATCGATTGGCCAAACATGGGCCAAATAGACCGCATTCTGGCCGTAAACGGGCTAGAGTTGGAATCGTCCGTTCATGGGCCGACCATAACGGGCCATTGTTAATAGGCCGTATTTGATGGCGCTATGAAAACGGCCCAACGTATTAACGGACCACAAACGGGCCGACTGTAACCACGGGCTGAATTTGGCCCACAAGCAGAAAATGACAGTAACGGGCCGTAAGTAAACGAATGCTGGAAAATAGCCCAAGAATAAATGGGCTATGAGAAGGCCGAAAGATAACATGGGCTGGAAATGGCCCAATGGAATAACGGGTCGTTAATGGGTATAAAGTGATACACTGTTCTTTACGGGCCAGTTTCACCACGGGCCGTTAATGGGTGTAAAGTGATACACTGTTCATTACGGGCCAGTTTCACCACGGGCCATTAATAGGCCAAGAGTTACATAGGGCCTCATATGGGCCGAAAGACGTCATGGGCCATACATGGGCCAGAAGTGAAAACGAGCTGGAATCATATTGGATGGCCCAGATGACGCTACTGGGCCTAATTCGAATAGGGCGTACCGGGCCTTGGGTTAGCGGTCTGTAAATGGGCTATATGCGAATGGGCCGTTGACAAGCTTTCCATGGGCCGGCCCGCCACCTTTTGACCAAGTCAAACGGGCCAGCCTTTTCACAGGAATGGGCCTCTGTTGGGCCGTGCCACATGTCGACGTATCATAGGCGCCTTCTGTCCAATGAGTGGATGGCATCTATCCCAGCGATGAGCCGACACATGTTTCCTCCAGCCAATGATGATCTTACAGATGAAAAATCCCCATTGGTCGGGGCTGTTAACGGGTTATCGGATCCAAAACCCGACCCGATAGCTTAACGGCGTTCCGTTACGGTGGATGCCAAGTGTCGGTCACCCTTGACGAAAGCACTTCTGTGACGCGCGATTTATCGTCATGGAAGTGGACACTTCCTGATGATAATTTTGGTAATGTCATGGAACACTTCTACGACAGCACAGGTATGACTATCTTGATTCTGTCATAAATTTGTCATGGATGTACATGCATGACAAAAAATGCGACCTACTGTGACAAACATGTATCATCACGGAAGTGTATTTTTTTGTAGTGACGGTTGGTGATAATAAACTGTGTGGGATCTACTTGATTTGAATTACAAAATGGGGTCACAGCGGCAATGGACGCTGTTTGAATTGCTAGACCTTTTATCCGCAGTGAACAAGCAACTATATGTGTGTCATAAAAGAATTGGAATTATTCAGGGTTCGTTTGGACATTTTATACAATAAACTGGTTTTCTAGCCATTTCACGTGCACAATTCAAAATTAAACTACATGCACATGCTCCGGTGCATACAAATTGGTTGAAAAATCAAATATGTGTCCTTCAGTGCATGCTTAGGTCCCATGGAAGAAATGGGAATGATTGTTTCGAGGTTTGTTTGGCCTTTTCTATACATTAACTGGGTTTTCTAGGCATTTTATGTGCATAATTCAAATTTGAACTACAAGCACATGCTCCAATGCACCAAAGTTGGTTGAAAAATCACATGTGTGTCCTTGGGTGAATTTCTAGGTCACATGCAAGAGATGGGAATGAATTTCAAACACCAGGGCACTGTTGATTGCAGGCAAAACGTTGAGATACCTGGTTTTTAAATTCTAGTAAATACAAAACTCGTCTCAAATTCATGAAACTTGGCATGCTATGATGGAGCGGCATCAACATGCCGTGGTGAAAAATTTGTCCCATTTGGGGCAGGTTTGGGTATAAGCTTCTCACAAAGCAGAGCTTCTTAGAACAAGCATGATGGTTTCGATAGGGAACGTACCACCTTTGGGGACGGGACGGTATCCGTTGCCTCTTATTGATTTCATAAAATTTCTAGTGTCAACATAGAACAACAGGAGTGTTGTGTTTAATCTTGGAATTTTTTTCGGGGTTCGTTTGGCCTTTTTTATACATTAACTAGGTTTTCTAGGCATTTTATGTGCATAATCCAAATTTGAACTACAAGCACATGCTCCAATGCACTAAAGTTGGTCGAAAAATCACATGTGTGTCCTTGGGTGAATTTCTAGGTCCCATGCAAGAGATGGGAATGAATTTCAAACACAAGGGCACTGTTGATTGCCGGCAAAACATTGAGATACCTAGTTTTTAAATTCTAGTAAATCCAAAACTCGTCTGAAATTCATGAAACTTGGCATGCTATGATGGAGCGGCATCAACATGCCGTGGTGAAAATTTTGTCCCATTTGGGGCAGGTTTGGGTATAAGCTTCTCACAAATGAGAGCTCCTCAGAGCAAGCATGATGGTTTCGATAGGGAACGTACCACCTTTGGGGACGGGACGATATCACTGCCTCTTATTGCTTTCATAAAATTTCTAGTGTCATCATAGAACAACACGAGTGTTGTGTTTAACCTTGGAATTTTTCGGGGTTCGTTCGGCGTTTTTTATACATTAACTGGGTTTTGTAGGCATTTTATGTGCATAATTCAAATTTGAACTACAAGCACATGCTCCAATGCACTAAAGTTGGTTGAAAAATCACATGTGTGTCCTTGGGTGAATTTCTAGGTCCCATGCAAGAGACTGGAATGAAATTCAAACACCAGGGCACTTTGATTGCCGGCAAAACGTTGACATGCCTGGTTTTTAAATTCTAGTAAATCCAAAACTCATATGAAATTCATGAAACTTGCCATGCTATCATGGAGTGGCATCAACATGCCGTGGTAAAAAATTTGTCCCATTTGGGGCAGGTTCGGGTATATGCTTCTCACAAACCAGAGCTTCTCACAACAAGCATGATGGTTTCCATAGGGAACGTCCCACCTTTGGGGATGAAACGATATCCATTGCCTCTTATTTCTTTCAATGTTTTTTCTCGTGTCAACAGAGAAAAACTGGAGTGTTATGTCAATTTTTGGGATTTTTCGGGGTTCGTTTGGACATTTTTATGCATTAACTGAGTTTTCAATGAATTTATGTGCATAATTCAAAATTGAACTACATGCACATGCTCCAGTGCATATAAATTGGTTGAAAAATCAAATATGTGTCCTTGGGTGCATGCTTAGGTCCCATGCAAGAAATGGGAATGAATTTCAAACACCAGGGCACCGTTGATTGCCGACAAAACATTGAGATGCCTGGTTTTTAAATTCTAGTAAATCCAAAACTCGTCTGAAATTCATGAAACTTGGCATGCTATCATGGAGCGGCATAAACATGCCGTGGTGAAAATTTTGTCCCATTTGGGACAGGTTTGGGTATATGCTTCTCACAAACCAGAGCTTGTCACAACAAGCATGATGTTTTCGATAGGGAACGTCCCACCTTTGGGGCCGAAACGATATCCATTGCCTCTTATTGCTTTCAAATTTTTTCTCGTGTCAACATAAAACAACAGGAGTGTTGTGTCATTTTTTGGGATTTTTGGGGTTCGTTTGGGCATTTTTATGCATTAATTGAGTTTTCAATGCATTTATGTGCATAATTCAAAATTGAACTACATGCACATGCGCCAGTGCATATAAATGGGTTGAAAAATCAAATATGTGTCCTTGGGTGCATGCTTAGGTCCCATGCAAGAAATGGGAATGAATTTCAAACACCAGGGCACCGTTGATTGCCGGCAAAACATTGAGATGCCTGGTTTTTAAATTCTAGTAAATCCAAAATTCGTCTGAAATTAATGAAACTTGGCATGCTATCATGGAGCGGCATAAACATGCCGTGGTGAAAATTTTGTCCCATTTGGGACAGGTTTGGGGATATGCTTCTCACAAACCAGAGCTTCTCACAACAAGCATGATGTTTTCGATAGGGAACGTCCCACCTTTGGGGCTGAAACGATATCCATTGCCTCTTATTGCTTGCAAATTCTTTCTCGTGTCAACATAGAACAACATGAGTGTTGTGTCAATTTTTGGGATTTTTCGGGGTTCGTTTGGACATTTTTATGCATTAACTGAGTTTTCAATGAATTTATGTGCATAATTCAAAATTGAACTACATGCACATGCTCCAGTGCATATAAATTGGTTGAAAAATCAAATATGTGTCCTTGGGTGCATGCTTAGGTCCCATGCAAGAAATGGGAATGAATTTCAAACACCAGGGCACCGTTGATTGCCGACAAAACATTGAGATGCCTGGTTTTTAAATTCTAGTAAATCCAAAACTCGTCTGAAATTCATGAAACTTGGCTGCTATCATGGAGCGGCATAAACATGCCGTGGTGAAAATTTTGTCCCATTTGGGACAGGTTTGGGTATATGCTTCTCACAAACCAGAGCTTGTCACAACAAGCATGATGTTTTCGATAGGGAACGTCCCACCTTTGGGGCCGAAACGATATCCATTGCCTCTTATTGCTTTCAAATTTTTTCTCGTGTCAACATAAAACAACAGGAGTGTTGTGTCATTTTTTGGGATTTTTGGGGTTCGTTTGGGCATTTTTATGCATTAATTGAGTTTTCAATGCATTTATGTGCATAATTCAAATTTGAACTACATGCACATGCTCCAGTGCATATAAATTGGTTGAAAAATCAAATATGTGTCCTTGGGTGCATGCTTAGGTCCCATGCAAGAAATGGGAATGAATTTCAAACACCAGGGCACCGTTGATTGCCGGCAAAACATTGAGATGCCTGGTTTTTAAATTCTAGTAAATCCAAAATTCATCTGAAATTCATGAAACTTGGCATGCTATCATGGAGCGGCATAAACATGCCGTGGTGAAAATTTTGTCCCATTTGGGACAGGTTTGGGGATATGCTTCTCACAAACCAGAGCTTCTCACAACAAGCATGATGTTTTTGATAGGGAACGTCCCACCTTTGGGGCCGAAACGATATCCATTGCCTCTTATTGCTTGCAAATTCTTTCTCGTGTCAACATAGAACAACATGAGTGTTGTGTCAATTTTTGGGATTTTTCGGGGTTCGTTTGGACATTTTTATGCATTAACTGAGTTTTCAATGCATTTATGTGCATAATTCAAATTTGAACTACATGCACATGCTCCAGTGCATATAAATTGGTTGAAAAATCAAATATGTGTCCTTGGGTGCATGCTTAGGTCCCTTGCAAGAAATGGGAATGAATTTCAAACACCATGGCACCGTTGATTGCCGTAAAAACATTGAGATGCCTGGTTTTTCTAGTAAATTTAAAACTCGTCTGAAATTCATGAAACTTGGCATGCTATCATGGAGCGGCATAAACATTCCATGGTAAAAAATTGTCCCATTTGGGGCAGGTTTGGGTATATGCTTCTCACAAACCAGAGCTTCTCACAACAAGCCTGATGGTTTCGGTAGGGAACGTACGTCCCATGTTTGGGGACGAAACGACATCCATTGCCTCTTATTGCTTTCAAAAAATTTCTCGTGTCAACATAGAACAACAGGAGTGTTGTGTCAATTTTTGGGATTTTTCGGGGTTCATTTGGACATTTTTTATGCATTAACTGTGTTTTCTAGGCATTTTATGTGCATAATTCAAAATTGAACTACATGCACATGCTCCAATGCACCAAAGTTGGTTGAAAAATCACATGTGTGTCCTAGGGTGAATTTCTAGGTCCCATGCAAGAGATTGGAATGAAATTCAAACACCAGGGCACTCTTTATTGCCAGCAAAATGTTGAGATGCCTAGTTTTTAAATTTCTAGTTAATCGGAAACTCATATGAAATTTATGAAACTTGGCATGCTATCATGGAATGGCACCCGACATGCTGTGGCATTTTTCATGTCCACTTTGAGAGAAGGCGCACTCGAATAATGACAGCCAACAAAGGCATTTTGAAAAAATAGCTGCCACTTTAATATCTCAAACGTTTGTAGAATTCAAACCGTGTGCATTCTTTTAAACATTCATGTGACGCCACGTGTCTTGGTTTTAATGGCTGTAGGAGGTGCTGTGTGGACAACTGCTTGACCTTGACTAAACGGGAGGCATGCGAGCGCAGTCGGGTGCGCAGGCTGACCGAGAGCGTGCAAGCTGTCATCCAATGCGCAGGCTCATTGGGAAGCGTGCGAGCTGTACGCCGCACAGGCTCACTGGGAAGCGAGCCCTTTGACTTCCATGGCCTCCCGCCTTCCTCTCCATTAATGGCGCCCGAGCCTTTGTTTAATACGGGCGGCCTAATTGTTCGCCCCCCATTCCCCTCCCTCCCGCGGCCGCAGACCTCCACCAACGCCATGCCGCAGAACGATCATCTGCCACTAGTGTTCAAGTTTGGTGAAGTCGACTCCGAGCCGGAGGAGATAGAAAATAAGGAGGAATGGGGCCTCATGGACATGGCCCAGAACGAGCTGGCCGCGGCGGTTGCTGCCCCCGCTCCCGTCCCCGCTCCCATCCCTGCGCCCGCGCCAGCGACCATCCCCGTAGCATTGACGGGCTGGTCGCCGAGCACTATCGCAGAGCTGGAAGCCGTAGGCGTCAGTGAGGTCTCCGCGGACCCGCGCGAGCTCGTGTACATGCCAACGCCATCGGCCGTGCCCATGCCCGTGCGCGCCCCTCCACCCACTTTGGCGCCGGCCCCCGTGCGTTTGGATTGCACCCGCCGCGCCCGTGCCTGTTGTCGGTGTCAAAACCGGCAGATCTCGGGTAGGGGGTCCCGAACCGTGCGTCTAAGGTCAATGGTAACAGGAGACAGGGGACACGATGTTTACCCAGGTTCGGGCCCTCTCTATGGAGGTAATACCCTACTCCCTACTTGATTGATCTTGATGAATATGAGCATAACAAGAGTTGATCTACCACGAGATCGTAATGGCTAAAACCATAGAAGTCTAGCCTGTATGTCTATCTGTCGATCCGGACTAAGCCCTCCGGTTTATATAGACACCGGAGGTGACTAGGGTTGTACAAAGTTGGTTACAGAGAAAGGAATCTTCATATTTGGACGCCAAG
Source organism: Triticum aestivum (assembly GCF_018294505.1). Lineage (NCBI taxonomy): Eukaryota > Viridiplantae > Streptophyta > Magnoliopsida > Poales > Poaceae > Triticum > Triticum aestivum. The sequence goes on along the minus strand of NC_057805.1, from coordinate 133,809,939 downwards.
CTTGCCTTCCACGCCAAGGAGAGCCCCATCCGGACACGAGAGAGAGTCTTCGGTCTTGTATCTTTACAGCCCATTAGTCCGGCCCATGTCCAACAGACCGGACGTCTGAGGACCCCTTAGTCCAGGACTCCCTCAGTAGCCCCTGAATCAGGCTTCAATGACGATGTGTCCGGTGCACATATTGTCTTCGGCATTGCAAGGCGGGTTCCCTCCTCCGAATACTCCAAGATAGTCTTCGGACGCAACAAATGTATTCAGATCTGCAACACAAGTACCACACACAACCACAGAGAGTATAATATTTCACGAGTCCGATCGGCTGAAAAATCTTTTGTAATGTGACATCATGTCAGCCCGGTCATTATTTCGAACCATTTTCGTCTGCCATTCCATGTTTCGAGACGCGGTTTTCATTGGCACGTCTTGTCGAAGCAGAGATCGTGTCCCCTTATTGCGGGATTCTCATCAATATGGGCGCGGGTAATCCAACCATGCCGTTTGCACAGCCCTTGGGAATAGGCGAGTTTTAAGTCGAGTGGGGAGGCGTTCGATATTCACTGCCTTTGTAAGGGGATAAGGATTCTCTTTCATCACCCACGCCTTGTCTCTTCCTCTGCCCTTCCATTCTTGAGCTCCAGCGCCCAATTTCTCATCTTTTCCGCCTCAAGCGAGCTCCCAACCATGTCCGGATCTGGAGGGCAAGGCAAGTGGATGGCCTCCTCCGTTAAGGAGAAGGACATCGCCGAGCTTCGGGAGGCCGGGTATCTGGCGAAGGAAATCGCCCACCGGCTTCCGGCCAAGGGGCAAGTCGTCCCCACACCGAAGCCCAACGAGAGGGTAGTGTTCATCCCTCATTTCGTCCGCGGGTTTGGGTTTCCACTCCACCCTTTCATCCGCGGACTGATGTTCTATTATGGGCTAGATTTCCATGATCTAGCCCCGAACTCCATCCTCAACATCTCGGCATTTATTGTCGTGTGCGAGGCCTTCCTCCGTATTCCTCCCCACTTCGGACTATGGCTCAAGATCTTCAATGTGAAGCCGAAGGTGGTGGATGGCCAACACGCAGAGTGCGGAGGCGCCATGGTGAGCAAGATGCCCAATGTCACATGGCCAAAGGTACGTTTGTGGAGACGGTCAAGGAGTGGCAGAAGCTGCGGTTCTATATCATAGATCCTCGCGACGCCACCTGGGCCGTAGCTCCCGAGTTCAAATCCGGAGCTCCAATGCGGCTCACCTCCTGGATAGAGAAGGGCCCAAATTGGTCTTCGTCGGACGAGCTGATAGCGCTGCAGACGCGCATCCAAAGCAAGGTGGATAAAAACATCAAGCTCATCCACGTGATCCAGGTGATGCTAGCTCTCCTGATCCTTCTATGCCAGAGCCGAACATGCCCTTTATGGGAATTTGATCCAGAGAAGCACCAAACCTTGGAAATACTCTTCGGAACTAATCACGAAGATGTCTAGAAGTTGCTCTTCAAGGGCAACGAGACGCCGCCGGCCATTGATTCCGACCACGGGCACGATCTTGCCCATCCTGCCAGTGCGGTAAGTCACATCTCGAGGCGCATCCTCTACTTGCTCGTTTAAGGAGGATCTAAACTTTACTATTTCATTCTTTCAGGTATGGACGGAGAAAGCAGAGCGGATTCGGTGTCCAGCTCCGCTGCCCGAGGAGCCAGTCATCCCGCTCCTGGCGAAGATGCTGGTTCCGGCGCCGGAGAGGAAGGCCAAGGGGGCCAAAGGTGGCCCTTGCCACAAGGGCGCTTCGGAAGTGACATCCGAAGACAAGACTCACTCCTCTGCCACTGACGACGATGAGGAGGAGGAGGAAGAAAGCAACTCTCCCCCAGATGGGGGGAGGAAGAAGAGGGCAGCCTCCACAAATCTGGAGGCGGAGGCGCCCAAGAGTGGGAACGGCCCCCTCGCGGATAACTCCGCGTGGGACGTCGACAGCAGCCCAGAGCGGCGTCCCCGAAGCAAGCCTCTGGCCGCATCGTAAGTACTAAAAAGCCTATATGCATCCATGTATGCGGCCTCTCCTCTTCATGATATAAACGTGTTTTAATTATGTTATTGCAGTCCGGCCCGCGACAGCTCCCCGCGAACCTCATCAGGAGGTTCGCTGGATTCAAAGGCGATGGCCAGCGAGTCACCGCCGGCCGCTTACTCTCCCAAGGCCAAGGGCGACGACGAGGTGCTGTCCCAAAGGACCTCCCCAGGCCAGGGAGAGGTTCAGGAGGCCGTCAGGGTGGCGCCGGAGGGTGAAACCTTGGTCACCGAACACCTGGGGGAGCAGGTCCCCATGGAGACTGGCGATGGGGGCTGTGTTTAGTTCGGACCCCGGCCGAACATGGATCCGGAGACCCATACGGCTCTGGAATCTGGCGAGCAGCCTCCTTCAAGAGAAGGAGGTGTGCCTGTCCCGCCAGTGACCTCTGTCCAACCAGAGGCACCGGATAATCTGCTGGAAGCGCTACGAGGCGCTTCCATTGTGGAGGAACACCGTATCCTTATGGGTACGATGATTGAGAGGGTTCAGTCCGTCAAGAGCAGACTAACCGAAGCCTGCAGCAGCCTGCAGACAGGTTTTGAGGTAAGCGACACAAAAGAGAAAATCCCAATATAGACAGTAGCCCCTGAGACACTGTCCGGTGTTCGGAAAGAAAGGCCGGACAGAGGATCAATTCTTTTTTGCAGGAAACTAACTAAATGTGTCTGATATGAATAAGCAGACATCTTTGCTGGCCGCGACCTCTCAAGCAGCGGAGGTCTCCGGACTAAAGCTGAGTCGGGAGCGGGCCGAAGAAGAGCTCGGCCTTGTAAAAAGGCAGCTAGTGGACAAACAAGGTATGGTGTAACTAGCTGTATATTCGGAAAGAATAAATTATGTGTATTGACCGTAGTGCCATGATATGTGTAGGAGCGGCGACCAAGGTCGAGGTCCTTAAAAAGGCCCTGGCCGAAGCCGAGGAGAAAGCTGCCAAGGAACGAGCCACCCGTGAGAAGCACGAGGCCAGGCTTGATGAGGTCCAGCAGGAGCTCCAGGATGCCGTGAAGAAATGCAAGACCTTGGAGGTTCAAAAGACCGAACTCGCCAAGGCTCGCCAAAGCGCGGAAGATGCCCGGGTCGAAGCCCAGGGCACCCTCCAGGAGATCCAGGAGGCCAAGAAAATCGCGGTGGGTAAGGCGTTTAGTATGCAAAGCAATTATGTGAAGAAGAAGTATTTCTTACTATCCCGGATTCGGAGTTCTCCAGGGGCGTTTGCGGATCGGCCATGCAGTGTGTCTAACGCTGCGGAGTTCTTCCGAGCCGAAGAAGGGAGCTCAATGAAGAAGCTGTTCTGGTCGCAATACCTTATGCCAGAACATCCAGTGCCCTTTACCGATCAGCTAAAACAGCTGGTCGAGCTGCATAGGATGGCCGAACTGGCCATGAAGGATTTAATAATCCGGCTGTGGCCTGCCGAAGCTATACCCAGCAGCTACTTCGGTCTCGTGAAGCAGCTAGTAGGTGCCTGCCCTCGGCTGGACGTCGTCAAGCGGTCGGTCTGCATCGAGGGCGCGCGCATGGCCTTTGCCCGCGTCAAGGTGTGGTGGGCGAAGATGGACGCCATCAAGCTGGTGACCGAGGGGCCGCCTGAGGGCAAGGAGCACCGCACGCCCGAGCGGTATTTTGAAGATGTCCTGGAGGGGTCTCGTATTGTGGCAACGTAATGTGCGCAAGAAATTATTTTTGAATGAATACATTCATGTTGACTCTGCCTTGTATGATGAAACAAAGTTGTTATGCAGTATAATGTTTGTTAAAAAAATTTACCTCCTGTGCGGCCGTATGAAATCTGAGAGTTGGCCAGTAGTCGGCTTATGCCCCCATGTAGGTACTACGGGGGTGTTCGGGATAGAATCTAAACACTCTTGATCCAATTGTTTGGTCCTTGCAGGAGGTGTTTAGCGCAACGAACCAGGCAATCAGACTATGCGGCTTGAACACCCTCACTTAGCCATAGGAGTTTGACAATAAGAATTTAGGCGCAGCCCCTGGTATCCGAACTAGGAAGCTGTAAACACTTGATCGGGCAAGTACCGATCCCTCGCGTAATGCGGAAAAAAATCTCTAAGGATTTGAGACCTCCGAAGAGCTGACCGGCTCTCGCCGCATCATGGCAGTCAGTTTTCGGCTTTCTCTACTGAGGTGCTCATCCGGGTAAACCAGGGCACAATCACAGTAGTTCTCCCTTTACTACCCTAGCCGATATAACGGAACGTAAGGTAGCACGGATAGGAGTCGGGCAACCCAACTATTGACCAAAGACATGATTCGGAGCCAATGCATATAGTGCTAAATTCGGGGTGCCGAACTATACTATAAAAAGTGTTCGGACTTTGTTGCCGTATTGCAGGGCGCTATGAAGCCCCTGGCAAATTGAAACGTACCAGAGTGTACGAGTGCTATTTTATCAAAAAAGGAAAATAAGAGAGGATAGTAAGCTAGAGCCGTAGAATTTGGGCTGCAAACTGTTTCTGTTATAATTTGGTTAATATGTCAAAGCGCATTTGTACAAGTAGTGCAATAAGCAACATGCTATTTAATATGCCACAACCAAGGGAGAGCTGCATGTGGGTCCTGAAAGTAGGTAGAGTGGCCGTTTAAAGAGATCACCTGGAAATTCCCCTCTACATCGATGCTTGCTGCCGTCTTGGTGTATTTATCCTTCGAAAGGACCGGTGATTAGGCCATCAGGGAAGACCTGTGGAAAAGAAACCTGAAAAGGAGAAAAAGGAAACAGTGAAAGTATGTGTATCCAGGAGCGGTCGAGCCGTATTGTGGATCACAAGCTAGTTATGCCTCCATCTATTCCCATGGTATTTTGAGTGCGTAGTTATGTACGCGGGGTGCGACGCCGCTATTTTATCGGGACTGGGACGGAGGCCAAATTGCTAGTCGAGCTCTTGACGACCCGCGATGTCCTGCTGCAGAATAGTCCGGACTCTCTTGACAGTGTCCGGGTGCTCAGCCGCCGAATTAAGGTTCTTCTTGAAAAGGCCGCTCTGTACTTCTGCTGCTAAGGCAACGGTGTGCTCTTCGGTACTGAGGGAGCGTCTGTGTTTCCATTAACTGTTATGGCGCCGCGTGGCCCGGGCATCTTGAGCTTGAGGTAAGCGTAGTGTGGCCCCGCGTTGAATCGAGCAAATGCGGTTCGCCCAAGCGTGATAGCCGCTGCGAAAGGGGACGATATCGAAGATTAACTCTTCGCTTCAGAAGTTGTCCGGAGATCCGAAGACAACCTCTAGTGTGATTGAGCCCGTACAGCGGGCCTCTACACCTGGTATGACTCCTTTAAAGGTAGTCTTTGTGGGCTTGATCCATGATGGATTAATACCCATTTTGTGCACTGTATCCTGATAGAGCAGGTTGAGGCTGCTGCCGCCGTCCATGAGGACTCGCGTCAGGTGGAATCCATCAATTATTGGGTCAAGGACCAGTGCTGCTGAACCACCGTGACAGATACTGGTCGGATGATCCCGACGATCGAAGGTGATCGTGTCACAACCCCAGAATTGTTTGTAATTAGTTGCATCTGCATCCTTGCATCATGTTTAAATTCAAAGGAAATTTGAATTTGGGATGACCAAGCCCTAGCACTAAATCAATTCAAATAGGTTCAACTAAAAATATTTTTCAATGAACCCAAATGGCCTTCAAAAATGTTCATCATTTTTGGAAAATGCTGGAAACAATAACCAGAGATGATGCACATTTTTCCATGACATTTGGATTTTTGAATCAATTCATATTGTATTTGAATTGGGGTTATTAATTCATATAAATATTTAGTAGCTCAAATACTTCTGATTTTTGGTGAGGGGCTTTGGAATAATCCAACTAGTCCCTACAAGAATTATCAGAAGGAACAAAAATGGTTTAGTACTTTTACTAAATCAAAACAGAGCAAAGGAAATAGAAAACAAAAAGAGAAGAAGGAAAGGGAACTAACCTGGGCCACCTACCTGTAGCAGCAACCCAGCAGGCAGGCCCAACCCACTGGGCCCTGCCAGTCACCTGCTACCTCCCGCCAGGCAGGCAGGGAGCTGCGTGTCACGCGCGCTCGGCCATGGACACCTCCTGCTTGCCCCTCCCTCGATCTGATCCGCGCCTGGAGACGCCCCTGACCTTCTCACACTTTCCCCTCCTCCCTCTGCCTCGCTCCCCTCCTCCATAGCTCAATTCCGAGCACCACCCGAGAGCCACCATCGTCGTCGTTCGTCACCCGCGTGGCCAGCGACGCCGCCTCGCCGCAGGACCATGCCTCCATTTCACCTCCCCGCAGACGCTCAGGAGAAGGGAAGCGCCACACCGTCGCCATCACGCCGTCTTCACCTCGGTACCCGCCGGTCGCCATCGCTGATTCGCCGCCTTCATCGTGCCCCCGAGCCCACTGACCATCCCTGCGTGTTCCCTATGAGCTCCTGATATTCCCTCTCTGCTTCCCCCCTCCGTTCCTGTTTGCTAGCCCGTCCCGCCGATGCCGTAGCTCCGGCCACCGCTAACCTCACCGTCGCCGCCGCAACGGTCCATCCCCGGCAGCCCCGCGGCCTCCCTAGATGCGCACGGGCCTGGGCTTCCCCCTAGTGCCCTCAGCGTGCCCAGCCGCCGCCCCTAGCACCACTCCGGCAAGCCACCACCGCGCTGTGTGGTCGCTGTCGTTAAGCCGCCGGCTAACCACGCCATTAGGTCCTAACCACGCTGCTAATTACACACCGCAGTCACTGACAGCGGGCCCCAACAGCTGGTCAAATCCTAGTCAAGGCGGGGTTTAAAACCTGCTTAGCTTCTGTAACGCTGACATGTCGGACCCGCACATCAAATTTGACTTCATTGACTGCTGATGCAGTGCTAACCTAAGGCTGGCGTCATATTAGCTTTTCTGGGATTTTAAATAAATCAGAAATGATTTATTTATTTCAGAAAATAGTGAAAACTTCTAAAAATCATAGAAATTAATCTATAGCTCAGATGAAAATAATTTATATATGAAAAATGATCAGAAAAATCCAAAGAATCTGTTTATGGCATTTCCATGAATGTTGGAACAACTTAAGGTTGCTGTATATGACAATTTGAATAAATGGCATTTCAATAATCACATATGGAGTTCGAATTTGAATCTTGTATTCAAACCAACTCCATTTAATTTGTTGCTAGCTGCATTAGCCCAAATCACAACATATTGCCATGTCATGATCATGCATCATATTGTTGCATTGCATTGATTGTATTCTTTATCTGTTGCCGGTGTTTGTTCCCCCTCGGTAGACGTATGTTCTGACGATGAGTTCGATGACACCGATGAAGAGCTATATCATCTTCAGAAGTGCCAGGCAAGCAAAACCCCCTTGTTCATTTTGATACATACCCACCCTCTCACTCTTGCTCACTTTTACTACATTAGGACAACAACGATTCAACTGTTACATGTTGCGGTAGTTTAACCCCTTTCCTCTGCATGACCTGTCATTGCCACAGTAAATAGATGAAACCCACTAGCATGAGTAGGTGTTGTTTGAGCCCTGATGTTCCTACTCATTCATGCTTGTTGTCATGCCTGCTACTGCTTAGAGTTGAGTCAGGTCTGATTCATCGGGGATGAATTGGAATGTGGTGAACATGTCTTACTGTTGAGAGCTAAGTGTGTGAACATGATTTGGTAAAGGTAGCGGTGAGAGGCCATGTGGAGTACATGGTGGGTTGTCTCATTGAAACCGTCCTCAGGAACAGAGTTCTGTGTTTGTGATCCATGAACAGTTACTACCACACATTGGAATGCTTAAGTGCCCCTCTCGGCTTATTAACCGCCTCGATCTCTGTCCAGGAGTTGCAACTAGTTTCTGGTGTTTGTAGGTAGTGTTAGTAGTCTACCAAGTGGCACCCGGTACAGGTGGGCTTGGGACAGACTAGGCACCGTGGCCGGGTATACCAAGCGTCGCCCGTTTGGTGGGCTTGGGAACCCTGTACACATCATTTGGGGCTGTGAGCGACACCCCGGCCGGATCTCCTTGCGGATGGAACCCGAATAGGCGATAAACCTGGACCAGAGACTTGTGTGGTTAGTCAGGTCGTGGCCGACTTCCTCGCCAGGCTTCCGCTTGAAGGTTGCTGAGATACCCGTCGTGTACATGGTGGTAAGTGGCGAGAGCGTGTGTGTGAAGAAGTACACCCCTGCAGGGTTAACATCATCTATTCGAATAGCCGCGTCCGCGGTAAAGGACTTCTGGGTTGCCTGTACAGTTCATAGACAAGTGAAAGTGGATACTCTAAAATGCGCAAGATAAGCGTGAGTGCTATGGAGGGCCTTCTCGTAGGTAAACATGAGCGTATCCATAGTGGTGTATTGATATGGTGAATATGTGGACTCGTGTGCGCCACCTCAAAATAGTTACTTGCAGTCGTAGTTCAGGTTAGCCACTGAGTCAAAGCTGGCTTGCTGCAGTTAAACTCCACCACCCCTTTGTTGATACTGATGCATATGTAGCTAGTTCTGATGTAAGTCTTGCTGGGTACATTTGTACTCATGTTTGCTTAATTTATGTTTTTGCAGAGAGACTTTAGTCTCACTAGTAGTTCCGCGTGGACTTCGATGTTTAGCTTGTTACCTCAGCTACGATATTGTACCCTTGGGAGGGTCTTGTAGTTATTCAGGCTTCTCAGCCTTTTTCATTTGTAGTTGTCTGTACTCAGACATGTTTATGCTTCCACTTGTTGCTTGTATGCTCTGTATGTTGGGTCATGAGACCCATGTTTGTAATACTTGGCTCCTCGGAGCCTAATGAATAAATACTTTGAGTTGTAGAGTTTTGTTGTGATGCCATGTTGTATTTGCACATATCGAGCATATTTGTGTGTATGATTTGAAATGCTTGCTATGTGTGGGATCCGACAACCTAGTTGTTTATCCTTGGTAGCCTCTCTTACCGGGAAATGTATCCTAGTGCTTCCACTGAGCCATGGTAGCTTGCTGCTGCTCCGGAACACTTAGGCTGGCCGGCATGTGTCCTTCTTCGTTCCTGTGTCTGTCCCTTCGGGGAAATGTCACGCGGTGTCTATCGGAGTCCTGTTAGCCTGCTACAGCTCGGATTCTCCGTAGTCCTATTAGCCCAGCTGCTACAGCCCGGACTCACTCGCTGATGACCGACACATTCGTTGCTGGGTCGTGTATGCCTGTCCGTGTAAGTTAGTGCCACTTTGGGTTCACGACTAACCTTGCCGGCCCGGGTTCTCTGTCATATCGATGCTAGCGACACTATCATATACGTGAGACAAAAGGCGCAAACGGTCCCGGGCCAGGTAAGGTGGCACCCATGGGGATACCGTGTGTGAGGCCGCAAAGTGATATGATGTGTTACATGCTAGATCGGTGTGACTTAGGATCGGGGTCCTGACAGATCGGGCATGACGACCATGGATTAAATTTCAGGGCGACTGGGTCTACCGCATAGACGTCCTTGAGCACGCGCTTGCGTTCCCTCTTGGGGATGTGGGTAGCGTATATCATGTTCACTGTTTTGACCTGAGGGGGAAATTTCTTTTGTCCCCCTGTGTTCGGTGGTCGTGGTTCCTTGTCTTCATCCTCGCTTTGCGATCCCTTCTCCTTGTTTTCAACATTTAATTTGCCGGCCTGTTTAAAAACCCAACAATCCCTATTGGTGTGGTTGGCTGGTTTTTCTGGGGTGCCATGGATCTGGCACGGGCGATCGAGTATGCGGTCCAAACTAGATGGTCCCGAGTTGTTTCTTTTATATGGCTTCTTCCGCTGACCGGACTTGGAGCCATTGAATCCGGCGTTGACTGTAGTGTCGTCGGTGTTATCACCATTGCTTTGACGTTTGTGCCTGTTGTGTCGGAGCTTGCTGTTGCTGTTTTTGACCTCGGAGGTGCCCGGTTCGCTTGCCGTGTTTTTGCTACGGGCCAGCCAACTATCCTCACCCGCACAAAAGCGGGTCATGAGTGCCGTGAGGGCTGCCATGGACTTCGGCTTTTCTTGGCCGAGGTGGCGGGCGAGCCATTCGTCGCGGATGCTGTGTTTAAAGGCCGCCAGGGCTTCGGCATCCGGACAGTCGATGATCTGGTTCTTTTTAGTTAAGAACCGAGTCCAGAATTTCCTGGCTGACTCTCCGGGCTGCTGAACTATGTGGCTTAAGTCATCGGCGTCTGGTGGCCGGACATATGTACCTTGGAAGTTGTCGCGGAAGGCGTCTTCCAAATCCTCCCAGCTGCCAATAGAGTTTTCAGGCAGACTATTTAACCAGTGCCGAGCTGGCCCTTTGAGTTTTAACGGGAGGTATTTGATGGCGTGGAGGTCATCTCCACGAGCCATATGGATGTGGAGAAGAAAATCCTCGATCCACACCACTAGATCAGTTGTTCCATCGTATGATTCAATATTCACGGGTTTAAACCCCTCTGGGAATTCGTGCTCCATTACTTCGTCAGTGAAGCAAAGAGGGTGTGCGGCACCTCTATATCGGGCCACGTCGCGACGTAGCTCCGATGGAGTCCGTCTGCGGTTTTCGGCCCGGGCGTGACTAGGCTTGTCACGTCCGAATAGATAGCCGTCGTCTCGTGTCGGGGCATGTCCTCGCGATCCGTAGATAGATCTTGTATGTCCTGCTCTGTTGTCCAGGTCCTGCCGAAGGTCATATGTATAACCCCGAGCTGTTTTATCTCTGCCTTTACGATGTGGTGGGGCGGGCTGGTGTTCGGCTTGAGTTGCCGCTTTATCCCGACCACGTGGTGGTCGGTCAGCCGCATTGCGTGATGACGGTGTTGGTGCTAGTACCCTCCATGACTTTCAATACTGAACCAGGGAGAAGGTGGTGGTGCTAGAACACTAGTATCCATCCCGAATACCCTGCAACGGATGTTGGAATAGGTCCGGAGAGTGCGACCATGCGAGACAACACCTGCTTCATTAGTAACATCAGCAGTGCCCTGTATACAGACAAGAAGAAGAGGTGATCCATCGGAATAAGTTTCCAGGTGCCACTGAGTATATGGGTCCAGCTCGTCCTCATGCTCGTGATCATCAGCATCGTCATCTCCCCCTTGGTTAGAAAAATTTAAAATTATAGGTGGTGGAATGTTCACTGGACCTTGGAAACAGAAGAAGGTTAATTAATTAGTAAAGGGAAACTAGCTAACCCGCATGCATGTGGATGAAACAATTATAATTATGGTGGAAGACAAACGTACCGAAAGCATGATGATTCCATGCAAAAATAGTGCCACGAGTGGTGGCAGCAAACACAAGACCCTCGTATTGAATTGCATCATAGTACTCATCCGTGTACAAAAAATGATTTTTGAGCAATATCCATCGAGGCGTGGAAGTAAGGAAGGCAACAAGCTTGTCGATGATAGCAATAACTTCATAGTTCGAGTAATCCCAATAGCAGCTGGGAACTCGACAAATTGCTATCTTCCATAGACGACAGTCACCATGATCATATTTGAACTCACATAGAATACCGGTGTACTCAACCTCTGGGCAGTTGTCTGAGATTTTTGGAAGTGGAACCCGGTGACGAGTGTACACATTCACAAGTTCCCACTCGCAGTTGTACCCAATGTAAACAACCCAATCTCCATTTGCGCCTGCCCAAGCCTTGCCCTCAAGCGATGGCATCTTAACATCATACGTATCATTATTAAGCGGCATCAACTTGCACAAGGCGAGATTTCCCTCGTCCCAGCTGTCGGTGTCAAAACCGGCGGATCTCGGGTAGGGGGTCCCAAACTGTGCGACTAGGATCGTTGGTTACAGGAGACAGGGGACACGATGTTTACCCAGGTTCGGGCCCTCTCTATGGAGGTAATACCCTACTTCCTGCTTGATTGATCTTGATGAATATGAGTATTACAAGAGTTGATCTACCACGAGATCGTAATGGCTAAACCCTAGAAGCCTAGCCTGTGTGACTATGGTAATGAGTCTCCTTTCCGGACTACACCCTTCGGTTTGTCTAGTCACCGGGGGGATCTAGGGTTACATAGAGTCGGTTACATAAGAAGGAATCTTCATAGTTGATCGCCAAGCTTGCCTTCCATGCCAAGGAGAGTCCAACCCGGACATGGGTACAGTCTTCGGCCTTTATGTCTTCACAGCCCACCAGTCCGGCCCATTGATAACAGGCCGGACGCCCGAGGACCCCTTTGTCCAGGACTCCCTCAGTAGCCCCTGAACCTGGCTTCAATGATGAGGATTCCGGCGCGCAGCTTGTCTTCGGCATTGCAAGGCGGGTTCCCCTTTCCAAACTCCAAGATAGTCTTCAGATGTAATGATTGTATCCGGACCTGTATACACAACTTCAGAGGATATAATATTTCACGAGTCCAACCTGATGAAAACTTTTTGGTAATATGACATCACGTGTCACATCCTAGCTAGTTCATGCATTAGAGTGTTGCATCATGTTTACTTTTCCAGAAACTTGAAATGGGGATGACAGAACCCCAGTACCCCGTGAAAACAACTAGGGTTTACTAAAATCTTTTTCAATGAACCTGAAATGCCCTTCTAAAATGTCCATCATTTTTGTCTTGGGTTAGAACCTCTGACAAAATTGGTTCTCAATTTTCTAGGTCATCATATGGTCATTGAATTAAATCATATGTAACTTGCATTTGGGCATTTAAATGCTAGTAAATATTTTAAATGTCCAAATAATCCCAAACTGAAATGTTCCATGTTGGATATACTCTATACTGTGCTCATGAGCAGTTTGGTGATTTTTGGAGACGCCTAAGTATTTTTAGAAAAGCCACAAATTTGCAGAAATAAAGAAAACAGAAAATAAAAAGGGAAACAAACTTACGTGGCCGCAACCCACCACCCAGCCCACCTGGTGGCCCAGCACTGTACTGGCCCGTGCCAACCAGCTGCTTCTTCCCCGCCAGGCAGGCAGGGAGGTGACGCTGGCATGCGCGAGCTCGCCACGGTGCCACCTGCTTGCCGCCCGCGCCCCTGGACACCTGGACGAGCTCCACGTCGCCGCCCCGACCCCGCAGACACCCCGCTGACTCCCCTGTCTCTCTCCCTCGCCTCTCCTCACCATGGCCGGCGCTGCTGCAGCCGCACCGCCGACGTAGACGCGCCCACCGTCGTCCCCGCGCCGCGCCACCGTGTCCAGAAGCTCCACCGCCCTCCTCTTCTTCGAGCAGGCCGAGCTCCGAGCGCTCGCTTGCCCCGAAGCCACTGCAACGACCACGCCCGACCCCGCCACCGCCGGAGATCCCCTTCGCCGTCACCGCTGCACCAGCTCGCCCCGACCTCACCGTCTGCTCCGCCTTGACCGCCCTGAGCTCAGCTACCTCCCCATCCTTCCCCTTCTTGCTCTCGAACACCGTAGCAACCGCTTGAAGCTCAACCGCACGTGCCGCCGCCGAGCTCGTCGCCGACGATGCTCCGACCACCCAACGGCCACACCACCATGTCCACCGTACTCACCGCATTGCCAGGAACCCGTAGCACCACTCCACACACCTCGTTATGCCCCCTAGCGACGACCCCAGCTTGCTTGAACTCCGGCAGCCGCACAGCTCGTCGCCGGCGTCGTTTCCGGCGACCCCGAGCCCCACCGCCACCACCACTCGACGCGGCTCACTCCTAGCTAACCGTAGGTGGTCTCCGCCGCCCATTTGGTCATCGGAGGACAAAACCCGCACCGCCCCGCCGCATTTGGCCTCGCCGGCGGCTAAACACCGGCGAGTTTGACCCCGCTGACCCAGTTTGACCTTGGGTGGGCCCAGTTTAACCCCCTGGGTCTATGACAGGTGGGACCCGCCCTGCTAATTAACCCAGGTTTAGCGCTAACTAAATTTAGTTAGTTTAACTAACTACTGACAGACGGGACCCACTGGCCAGGTTTGACCTGGAGCATCCCCATTGACCGCTGATGTCACCTTGACGCACTCTGACGCAATAATCATTTACTGGATTTATTCTTATACAGGAAATTCCAGAAAATGCTACAAACTTCATAAATTCATAGAAATTAATCTGTAACTCCAAATGAAAAGATTTATATATGAAATTTGATCAGAAAATTCAATCTTTCCATCTGTACTAGTTTCATGCATGTCAGAACACTTTAACCCTGCTGTTTAGATGAAACAAGTTAATGCACTAATATGACCTCTTCTTTTGGGTTAGCATTTGAATCCTTGATTCAAATGAACTCAAACCAATCTGTTCTAATTTGCATTAGCTAAAACACATTCATTTTTGCCATGTCATTGCATGCATCATATTGTTGCATATTGCCATGTGATGATTGTGTTTCGATGTGTTCTTCGTGGTAGGTTCTGCCTCCGAGGATATTCACGAGTATCCAACTGAAGGGCAGTATCCCACTGCCACTCTGTCAGGCAAGCAACCCATTGATCATTTCGATACAAACCCAACTTCTCACTTCTGATCTCGTTTACTGCATTAAGACAACGCGTTTCAAACTGCTGTGTGTTGCGGTAGTTGAACCCACTTCCTCTGCATGACCTGTCATTGCCACAGTAACTAGATGAAACCCACTAGCATGTGTAGGAGTTGATTGAGCCATGTTTGTGTTTCCTACCATGCTATGCTTGCTATGCTTAGAGTCGTGTCAGGTCTGGCTCATCGGGGTGATGAACTAGAGTGAATGGTTGTGTCGGTAATGAGAGTGAAGTGTTGAACATGATTTGGTAAAGGTATCGATGAGAGGCCATGTAGGAGTACATGGTGGGTTGTTTCATTGAGGCCGTCCTTAAGAACTGAGATCTGAGCAGACTGAGGCATATCCTAGTGGTGGGAAGGGGCTGATGCCTTCCCACCCACCCAGGTTCAAGGCATGGTACTTGCAATTTGGGGTTGTTGCACCAATTATACTGTACGGGTTCCCTTACAGTCTTTCTGTCAAAAAAAAGAACTGAGATCTGTATGTGTGATTTAAGATCAGCTACTACCACGCGTTGGGCCCGAAACCAATGGACCCTCTCGACTTATTAAACACTCTTGTCCTCTGTCCAGGAGTTGCAAGTAGTTCCTGGTGTTTGTAGTATGCTGGAGGCCGTGCGCAGCGCTGACCTTAGGGGTGGGCTGTGATGCGGTAGGCACGTGGCCCGGTGTACTGAGTCGCCCATTTGATGTCTCGGGAACCCTGTACACATCGTTTGGGGCCGTTGAGGACACCCCAGCCGAATTTCCTTGCGGATGGAACCCGAATAGGCGATAAACCTGGACTAGGGACTCGTGTGTTTAGTCGGGTCGTGGCCGACACCCTCGCTGGGCTTCCGCTTGAAGGTTGCCGAGTACATGTCGTGTAAACGGCGATAAGTGGTGAAAGCCCGTGTGAAGAAGTACACCCCTGCAGGGTATAAAACTATTTGAATAGCCGCGTCCGTGGTAAAGAACTACTTGGTCGCTTATGCAGTTCATAGACAAGTTAACGGTTACTACTAAAAGACTCAAGATAAGTGTGAGTACCGCGGATGGCCCTCTCGTAGGATGATGAGGGAGGATCCACGGTGGAGTATTGTGATGGTGATTAGTGGACTCGTGTGCGAAAACTATTTTACAAGTGGTGTCTCATAGGATAGCTTAGCCAAGAGTCAAAGCTGGCTTGCTGCAATAACTCCACTACCTTCTTGAGAATGTGCATGTATAGTAGGATCTGTTGTAAGACTTGCTGAGTACCTTTGTACTCATGTTGCTTTAATTACTGTTTTCAGACGACAACACCGCCCCCTCCGATGGGTTCTATGTAGATCTCGACGTTGACGAGTGACTTGCCACCCAGGTGGTGATCTGAGCTTGTGAAGGGCCTTTGTAGATATACATGCTTCGTCAAGCCTTCTTTCTTTCTAGTTGTCTGTACTCAGACAAGTTTTCTTCCGCATGTGCTTGTATGTTTGTATGACTTGAGTGTCGGGTCATGTGACCCCTATCTGTATGAGCATGTTATGTATGGCTCTCCGGAGCCTTTAAATAAAGTACTTGAGTTGTAGAGTTTTGTTGTGATGCCATGTTGTATTTACACATATCGAGCATATTGTGTGTATGATTGAAATGATTGGTATGTGTGGGATCCGACAATCTAGTTGTTTATCCTTGGCAGCCTCTCTTATGGGGAAATGTAGTCTGGTGTTTCCATTGAGCCTTAGTAGTCCGCTACAGCCCGGTTTACCGGAGTCCCGCTAGCCCAGCACTACTGCTCCGGAACACTTAGACTGGCCGACATGTGTTTCACTTCGTTCCTGTGTCTGTCCCTTTGGGGAAATGCCACGCGGTGACATCCGGAGTCCTGCCTAGCCTGCTACAGCCCGGGTCCTCGGAGTCCTGTTAGCCCAGAGCTACAGCCCGGATTCACACGCTGCTGACCGACATGCTCGATGTTGATTCATGTATGCCTATCCTCGTAAGTTAGCGCCGCTTTGGGTTCACGACTAGCCATGTCGGCCCGGGTTCTTTGTCATATGGATGCTAGCGACACTATCATATACGTGAGCCAAAAGGCGCAAACGGTCCCTGGCCATGGTAAGGCGACACCCGTGGGAATACCGTGCGTGAGGCCGCAAAATGATATGAGGTGTTACAGGCTAGATCGGTGTGATTTAGAATCGGGGTCCTGGCATCACGCCTGCTCGGCCATTTATTTTTAGACCGTTGGCTAGCCCGTCGCCCCACGTCTCGAGACGTGGTTTTATTGGCATGTCTTGTCCAAGCGGAGATCGTGTCTCCCCTTTTTTAAGGGATCCTTATCAACTCGGACATGGGTAACCCAACCATTGCTTGGGTACAACTTCTTGGAATAGGCAGGTTTTGAGGCCCGGGAGGAGACGTTCGATATTCGCGGCCTTTATATAGGGGTACAGACCCGTGTTTTTCTTTTACGCTTGCTTCTCCCTCAACCCTTGCTACCCCGAGTTCCAACACCCGGGTTTCAATCGCCACAAGCTCCAATCATGTCAGGATCCAGCCATCAAGGCCGGTGGATGGCTTCTTCTGTCACGGAGGGAGACATTGCAAAGCTTCGGCCGGCGAGGTATCTGACCGCAGAAATCCTTCATCGGCTTCCAGCCGAGGGGCAGGTTATTTCCACCCCCAGATCCGGCGAGAGGGTCGTGTTCGTGTCCCACTTCCTCCGCGAGTTAGGGTTTGCACTTAATCCCTTCATCCGAGGGCTCATGTTCTATTATGGGCTAGATTTTCATGATCTGGCCCCGGACTCTATTCTTCTTATCTCGGCGTTCATCATCACGTGCGAAGCCTTCCTCCGAACTCCTCCGCACTTCGGCTTATGGCTCAAGACCTTCGATGTGAAGCCGCAAGTGATAGAGGGGGAGCAAGCAGAGTGCGGCGGTGCCATGGTGAGCAAGCTTGCTAGCGCCGTTTGGCTGAAAGGATCCTTTGCCAAATCTTCTGATTTATGGCAGCAGGGGTGGTTCTATATCACCGAGCCCCGTGGCTCCAAGTGGGCAGTTGTGCCCGCGTTTTGATCCAGCCCCCCAATTCAGCTTGCATGATGGATTAACAAGGGATTAGACTGGGGATCAACGGACGAGGTGCGGACTTTGCAAAGTCGCATCCGAAGCCTCATTGAGAGGGACATCAATATCGTCAACGTTGTTCAAGTAATGCTAGTCCGCCGGACCCTGCCGTGCCAGCGACGGCCTCTCCGCGTGTGGGAGTTCAATCCAGAAGGGCCGCGGACTCTTCAGAACTTCTTTGGCACTATGCATGAAGGAATGTGGAGATTATTTTTCGGGAAACGAAAGCAATGGCCGGACACCACCGAAGATATCGGCCTAGACTACAACCATCCGGACACCCCGGTAAGTACCCGTTTGAAGAACGCTTCATAATCAGATACCCAGTGGTAAGATACTAACCGAATCATCCTTTTTCAGGGCTGGATAAAGAAAGTTGAATAGATTAGGTGTCCGGCTCCCCTTCCCGAAGACTCAGCTAGTCCTATGTTAACAAGGATGCTGGCCTCAGCACCATGATAAGTCTCCAACGTATCTCTAATTTATGAAGTATTCATGCTATTATATTATCTGTTTTGGATGTTTATGGGCTTTATTATGCACTTTTATATTAATCTTGGGACTAACCTATTAACCGGAGGCCTAGCCCAAATTGCTCTTTTCTTGCCTATTTCAGTGTTTCGAAGAAAAGGAATATCAAACGGAGTCCAAACGGAATGAAACCTTCGGGAGAGTTATTTTTGGAACGGAAGCAATCCAGGAGACTTGGAGTATACGTCAGGGAAGCAACGAGGAAGCCACGAGGCAGGGAGGCGCGCCCCCACCCACTACAAAAAAAGACACATCCGTGCATTTTGGGCCGAACGAATTTTTTTCTGTCATACATATGACACTTCTATGACGATAATTGTGACAAAACCCGGTATCATCATAGATGTGGTGGGCTCCTACTTCTATGAAAAAAAATCATGATAGAAAATGGGCTTTTCGTCCTGGGCGGGCCGGAGACGCAGCTGCATGACATTCTTTGGGCCGTCCATGACGGAAAAAACCGTGGTAGAAGCGAGGGCGAGGAAAATTTCGGGGAGTTCCTGGTTACGGTGGGAGGTCGGGGGCCGAGCGATGCGCATTTCTCTCGTACACGTACGCGCGTGTGTGCGAGGCGTTGGCTCTAACTGAACCCGAGCGAGGCTTTGGGCTCTAACTGAACCCGAGTGATTGCACTGCAGGCTACGCGTTACTGAACCCGAGCGATCGATCGATGGCTGTTAACTGAACCCGATCGAGCGATTCCTTTGCTACTGCTACTTACTGAAGCCGATCGATGCTGCGTCTGGATGAACAGTGAGCGTTGCTGGGGGGGTTTGGATGAACAGTTCCCGGTGGGGGTGGATGAACAGGACCCCGTGGTGTTGCCTCTGGATGAACAGGACCCCGATCGATCAAGCCGGTTGGGGCTGGATGAACAGGACCCCGTGGAGGGCAGGATGAATAGGACCACCCCGTGGAGGGCAGAATGAACAGTAGACGGTGGAGGGCTGGATGAACAGTAGCTCGTGGAGGGGTGGGTGAACAGGTGCCCATGGAGAGGGCTGGTTGAACAGTAGCCGGTGGAGTAGCGCGTGGTGGAGGCTGGATGAACAGGAGCCCGTGGATGAACAGTCGCAGGTGGAGGCTGGAGGAGGTCGACGGTGGATGAACAGTAGCCCGTGGAGGCGGGAGGGGGTCGACGGTGGAGATGAACAGTGTCCCGTGGAGTCCTGTTTTGGGGTACGCCACACCCCTCCCGATGAACATGACCCCCGTTTCAACCGTAGCGCTCCAACACAAGTCCGTTTCCTCCGTTTTATGGTACGCCACACCCCTCCCGATCAACAGGACCCCCGTTTCGACCGTAGGAGGTCCGTTTCCTACGTTTTGCGGTACGTCAGACCCCTCCCGATGAACAGGATCCCGTTTCAAACGTGGCCGGTCGAACACAAGGCCGTTTCCTCCGTTCTGCGGTACGCTAGGCCTCGTTTCCATCGGTTGTTCCGTCCAAGCCCTCCCGATGAACACGACGACGCATTCCGTTCCGACCCAGCCGGTTGGCTCCCCATGAACACGACGACGACACTATTTCTCCGTTCCGACCCAGCCATGTACACGAGCCCTGGTCGTACGTATGCGCGAGTAGGCGTTCGAGACCCTGCCCGTATGTACGTATGTGGCCGTATTTTCTTTCTTGCACACTAGCCGCTGTACGTACGTGTACATGCTACGTGCGCGCCTTTACTACGACACGTGTGTGCCTCTACATCGACCAGTATGTACGTACACGTTCGCGACCAGAATGACAATGCTACGTACGCTTCTACCAGGTGGCTCGCGACTGTCAGGCACTTTCTTGCCTGCGAAGATGTAGCTGGTGGGTCCCAGCAGTTAGGGGGCGAATCGTTTTTTTTGCCTGGACGCACTACCTTGCGTGCGAAGATGTAGCTGGTGGGTCCAGCAGTCAGGGGGAAACGTTTTTTTCGCGGAATACAGTGGCCCGTCCGGTGGGTCCCAGCTGTGAGGTGGAGGAATCATTATTTTCCGCGTTATAAGGAGGCACTTCCTTGCTGCGGCCGTGGACCCAGCTGTCAGCCTCTCCACGTACATTCCATGTCCGATGGGAGTCGTTCATTGAACATGTTGACCACGCCGCGCCGAGAGCACCAGGGCGGTGGACGACGGCGAGGCCTAGGAAGGGGACGACGGGGAGCCGGCGAAGACGCGGCAGTGGAAACCCGCGCGGAGAGGAGTACGAGGTTCACTGGTTCGGCTGCGGTGCGAGGCTGCCATCGCCGCAGGGCCTGGCCAGCGGTGGGAATAGTAGCGGGCGGTGAGGCCTCCGCGGCAGAACAGCCGGCTATGGGAGGCAGGAGCATGCGGCACGACCGGCGCTGCTTTGGGCGGCTGGAGCAAGAAGACCAGAGGTTGAAGAAGCACTACGGCCGTTGGATGGACATCGTACGGTCACAGGAGCTAGAATCGTTCATATTGACTAAAGTTGACCAAGGCCCCCGTCCCAGTCAACTTAGTAGGCCCACAAGTCAGCCTCCCACCATGGTGGGTCCCAGCTAGCAGGGGGAGTATTCATTTTTTTGTGCGTAATAAGGAGGCACTTCCGTGCGTGCGAAGATATAGCTGGTGGGTCCGAGCTGTCAGTGGCGGCAACGTTTTTTTCGCAAAATACAGAGGCCCTTTTGGTGGGTCCCTGATGTCAGGTGGAGGAATCATTATTTTGCGCGTAATAAGGAGGCATTTCCTTGCGTGCGACCGTGGACCCAGCCGTCGGCCTCTCCACGTACAGTCCACTTCGGATGCATGTCGGTCGTTGACCACGTTGACCAGGCCGCGCCGAGAGCACCAGGGCGGTGGACGATGGCGAGGCCTAGGAAGGGAACGACACGGAGGCAGGGAAGACTCGGCAGTTGTTTCCCACGCGGAGGGGAGTACGACTGTACGAGGGTTTACTGGTTCGTCTGCCGTCGCCGGAGAATAACAGCAGGTGTGGGTGAGTAGAGGGATGGCTAGGCCAGCGATGGGAGTACGGTGGGGCGGTGAGGCCTGCGCAGCAGCATAGCCGGCCGCGGGGAGGAGGGAGCAGGCAGTCCTGCCGGCGCTAGTTTGAGCGGCTGGAGCAGGAAGAGCAGAGATTGAAGAAGCACGACGGCCGTTGGATGGCCATCCAACAGTCACTGCTTGTGCGTCAACCTTTTTTTAGGGAAGCCTCAAATCTGTGGAAACCAGCATACAGCCCATCTGCCATTATTTCTAATAATTTACAGCCCATTTGCTAATTATTAAGGTTTTTTTGGAGCCCATATTCTTTTTGTTAGCATTACAGCCCATATTGTGGCCACGGTTAAAAAATTATACGAAATTTTGCATATTTCGGTGCGGTCCGAACTGTTTTTAATCCCGAAATTTCGACTCACATTCAAACTGATTTTAAAAATAAATGTATATCAATATAAAATCCAACAAATTCTCCACGCATAAAAATTAATGTAATTTAAAATCTCGAAATGAAAAAAAGATATTTGAAACTAATTGCCGGTTCGATGTGTTTTAAAAATGTACGACCCAGTTCTCATTACTGATGGGCCATTTTCTCGGCCAGCCGAATGAAAGCTCTCCTCGTCTTGAAAGATTTGCAGCCCAACAGGCCTGACAAAGAGACTTACTTGGCAAATCACAACAAAACTGGGCTGTGGCCGTGGACCCACCTGTCAGCCTCTCCACGTACAGTACTCTTCCGATGCAAGTCGTTCCTTGACCACGTTGACCACGCCGCGCGGAGAGCACCACGGCGGTAGACGACGGCGAGGCCTAGGAAGGGGACGACGCGGAGCCGGGGAAGGCACGACAGTGGAAGCCCGCGCGGAGAGGAGTACGAGGGTTCACTGGTTCGGCTGCGGTGTGAGGCTGCCGTCGCCGCAGGGCCTGGCCAGCGGTGGGAATAGTAGGGGGCGGTGAGGCCTCCGCGCCAGCACACCCGGCCACGGGAGGCAGGAGCATGCGGCACGACCGGCGCTGCTTTGGGCGGCTGGAGCAAGAAGACCAGAGGTTGAAGAAGCACTACGGCCGTTGGATGGACATCGTACTGTCACTAGAGCTAGAATCGTTCACATTGACTAAAGTTGACAAAGGCCCCCATCCCAGTCAACTTAGTAGGCTCACAAGTCAGCCTCCCACCATGGTGGGTCCCAGCTAGCAGGGGGAGTATTCATTTTTTTTGTGCGTGATAAGGAGGCACTACCTTCCGTGCGAAGATATAGCTGGTGGGTCCGAGCTGTCACCGATGGTAACTTTTTTTTTCGCGAAATACAGAGGCCCTTTCGGTGGGTCCCTGATGTCAGGTGGAGGAATCATTATTTTGCGCGTAATAAGGAGGCATTTCCTTGTGTGCGGCCGTGGACCCAGCCGTCGGCCTCTCCACGTAGAGTCCACTTCAGATGCATGTCGGTCGTTGACCACGTTGACCAGGCCGCGCCGAGAGCACCAGGGCAGTGGACGACAGCGAGGCCTAGGAAGGGAACGACATGGAGGCAGGGAAGACTCGGCAGTTGTTTCCCACGCGGAGGGGAGTACAACTGTACCAGGGTTTACTGGTTCTTCTGCCGTCGCCGGAGAATAACAGCAGGTGTGGGTGAGTAGAGGGATGGCTAGGCCAGCGATGGGAGTACGGTGGGGCGGTGAGGCCTGCGCGGCAGCAGAGCCGTCCGCGGGGAGGAGGGAGCAGGCAGTCCCGCCGGCGCTTGTTTGAGCGGCTGGAGCAGGAAGAGCAGAGATCGAAGAAGCACGACGGCCGTTGGATGGCCATCCAATAGTCACTGCTTGTGCGTCAACCTTTTTTTAGGAAAGCCTCAAATCTGTGGAAAACAGCATACAGCCCATCTGCCATTATTTCTAATAATTTACAGCCCATTTGCTAATTATTAAGTTTTTTTTGGAGCCCATATTCTTTTTGTTAGCATTACAGCCCATATTGTGGCCACGGTTAAAAAAATATACGAAATTTTGCATATTTCGGTGCGGTCCGAACTGTTTTTAATCCCGAAATTTCGACTCACATTCAAACTGATTTTAAAAATAAATGTATATCAATATAAAATCCAACAAATTCTCCACGCATAAAAATTAATGTAATTTAAAATCTCGAAATATAAAAAAGATATTTGAAACTAATTGCCAGTTTGATGTGTTTTTAAAATGTACAGCCCATTTCTCATTACTGATGGGCCATTTTCTCGGCCAGCCGAATGAAAGCTCTCCTCGTCTTGAAAGATTTGCACCCCAACAGGCCTAACAAAGCGACTTACTTGGCAAATCACAAAAAAAACTAGGCTGTGGCGTGGACCCAGCTGTCCGCCCGACCACGTTGACCACGCCGCGCGGAGAGAACCATGGCGGTCGACGACGGCGAGGCCTAGGAAGGGGACGACGCAGAGCCGGGGAAGACGCGGAAGTGGAAGCCCGCGCGGATAGGAGTACGAGGGTTCACCGGTTCGGCTACGGTGTGAGGCTGCCGTCGCCACAGGGCCTGGCCAGCGGTGGGAATAGTAGGGGCGGTGAGGCCTCCGCGGTAGCACACCCGGCCATGGGAGGCAGGAGCATGCGGCACGACTGGCGCTGCTTTGGGCGGCTGGAGCAACAAGACCAGAGGTTGAAGAAGCACTACGGCCGTTGGATGGACATCGTACGGTCAATGGAGCTAGAATCATTCATATTGACTAAAGTTGACAAAGGCCCCCGTCCCAGTCAACTTAGTAGGCCCACAAGTCAGCCTCCCACCATGGTGGGTCCCAGCTAGCAGGGGGAGTATTCATTTTTTTGTGCGTGATAAGGAGGCACTTCCTTGCGTGCGAAGATATAGCTGGTGGGTCCGAGCTGTCACCGGCGGTAACGTTTTTTCACGAAATACAGAGGCCCTTTCGGTGGGTCCCTGATGTCAGGTGGAGGAATCATTATTTTGCGCGTAATAAGGAGGCATTTCCTTGTGTGCGGCCGTGGACCCAGCCGTCGGCCTCTCCACGTAGAGTCCACTTCAGATGCATGTCGGTCGTTGACCACGTTGACCAGGCCGCGCCGAGAGCACCAGGGCAGTGGACGACAGCGAGGCCTAGGAAGGGAACGACATGGAGGCAGGGAAGACTCGGCAGTTGTTTCCCACGCGGAGGGGAGTACAACTGTACCAGGGTTTACTGGTTCTTCTGCCGTCGCCGGAGAATAACAGCAGGTGTGGGTGAGTAGAGGGATGGCTAGGCCAGCGATGGGAGTACGGTGGGGCGGTGAGGCCTGCGCGGCAGCAGAGCCGTCCGCGGGGAGGAGGGAGCAGGCAGTCCCGCCGGCGCTTGTTTGAGCGGCTGGAGCAGGAAGAGCAGAGATCGAAGAAGCACGACGGCCGTTGGATGGCCATCCAATAGTCACTGCTTGTGCGTCAACCTTTTTTTAGGAAAGCCTCAAATCTGTGGAAAACAGCATACAGCCCATCTGCCATTATTTCTAATAATTTACAGCCCATTTGCTAATTATTAAGTTTTTTTTGGAGCCCATATTCTTTTTGTTAGCATTACAGCCCATATTGTGGCCACGGTTAAAACAATATACGAAATTTTGCATATTTCGGTGCGGTCCGAACTGTTTTTAATCCCAAAATTTCGACTCACATTCAAACTGATTTTAAAAATAAATGTATATCAATATAAAATCCAACAAATTCTCCACGCATAAAAATTAATGTAATTTAAAATCTCGAAATGAAAAAAAAGATATTTGAAACTAATTGCCGGTTTGATGTGTTTTAAAAATGTACAGCCCATTTCTCATTACTGATGGGCCATTTTCTCGGCCAGCCGAATGAAAGCTCTCCTCGTCTTGAAAGATTTGCAGCCCAACAGGCCTAACAAAGCGACTTACTTGGCAAATCACAAAAAAAACTGGGCTGTGGTCGTGGACCCAGCTGTCAGCCTCTCCATGTACAGTACTCTTCCGATGGAAGTCGTTCCTTAACCATGTTGACCACGCCGCACGGAGAGCACCATGGCGGTGGACGACGGCCAGGCCTAGGAAGGGGACGATGCGGAGCCGGGGAAGACGCGGCAGTGGAAGCCCGCGCGGAGAGGAGTACGAGGGTTCACTGGTTCGGCTGCGGTGTGAGGCTGCCGTCGCCGCAGGGCCTGGCCAGCGCTGGGAATAGTAGGGGCGGTGAGGCCTCCGCGGCAGCACAGCCGGCCACGGGAGGCAGGAGCATGCGGCACGACCGGCGCTGCTTTGGGTGGCTGGAGCAAGAAGACCAGAGGTTGAAGAAGCACTACGGCCGTTGGATGGACATCGTACGGTCACTGGAGTTAGAATCATTCATATTGACTAAAGTTGACAAAGGCCCCCGTCCCAGTCAACTTAGTAGGCCCACAAGTCAGCCTCCAACCATGGTGGGTCCCAGCTAGCAGGGGGAGTATTCATTTTTTTGTGCGTGATAAGGAGGCACTTCCTTCCGTGCGAAGATATAGCTGGTGGGTCCGAGCTGTCAGCGGCGGTAATATTTTTTTTGTGAAATACAGAGGCCCTTTCGGTGGGTCCCTGATGTCAGGTGGAGGAATCATTATTTTGCACGTAATAAGGAGGCATTTCCTTGCGTGTGGCAAAGGACCCAGCCGTCGTCCTCTCCACGTACAGTCCACTTCAGATGCATGTCGGTCGTTGACCACGTTGACCAGGCCGCGCCGAGAGCACCAGGGCAGTGGACGACAGCGAGGCCTAGGAAGGGAACGACACGGAGGCAGGGAAGACTCGACAGTTGTTTCCCACGCGGAGGGGAGTACAACTGTACCAGGGTTTACTGGTTCGTCTGCCGTCGCCAGAGGATAACAGCAGGTGTGGGTGAGTAGAGGGATGGCTAGGCCAGCGATTGGAGTACGGTGGGGCGGTGAGGCCTGCGCGGCAGCAGAGCCGTCCGCGGGGAGGTGGGAGCAGGCAGTCCCGCCGGCGCTTGTTTGAGCGGCTGGAGCAGGAAGAGCAGAGATTGAAGAAACACGACGGCCATTGGATGGCCATCCAACAGTCACTGCTTGTGCGTCAACCTTTTTTTAGGAAAGCCTCAAATCTATGGAACATAGCATACATGCCATCTACCATTATTTCTAATAATTTACAGCCCATTTGCTAATTATTAAGGTTTTTTGGAGCCCATATTCTTTCTATTAGCATTACAGCCCATATTGTGGCCACGGTTAAAAAAATATACGAAATTTTGCATATTTCGGTGCGGTCCGAACTGTTTTAATCCCGAAATTTCGACTCACATTCAAATTGATTTTAAAAATAAATGTATATCAATATAAAATCCAACAAATTCTCCACGCATAAAAATTAATGTAATTTAAAATCTCGAAATGAAAAAAAAAGATATTTGAAACTAATTGCCGGTTTGATGTGTTTTAAAAATGTACAACCCATTTCTCATTACTGATGGGCCATTTTCTCTGCCAGCCGAATGAAAGCTCTCCTCGTCTTGAAAGATTTGCAGCCCAACAGGCCAAACAAAGCGACTTACTTGGCAAATCACAAAAAAAACTAGGCTGTGCCCTTGGTGTTGGGGAACGTAGTAATTTCAAAAAAATTCCTACGCACACGCAAGATCATGGTGATGCATAGCAACGAGAGGGGAGAGTGTTGTCCACGTACCCTCGTATACCGACAGCGGAAGCGTTATCACAACACGGTTGATGTAGTCGTACGTCTTCACGATCCGACCGATCAAGTACCGAACGTACGGCACCTCCGAGTTCTACACACGTTCAGCTCGATGACGTCCCTCGAACTCCGATCCAGCCGAGTGTTGAGGGAGAGTTTCGTCAGCACGACGGCGTGGTGACGATGATGATGTTCCACCGACGCAGGGCTTCGCCTAAGCTCCGCAACGGTATTATCGAGGTGTAATATGGTGGAGGGGGCACCGCACACGGCTAAGAGATCTCAAGGATCAATTGTTGTGTCTCTGGGGTGCCCCCTTGCCCCCGTATATAAAGGAGCAAGGGAGGAGGAGGCCGGCCCTAGGAGGGGGCGCAGCAAGTGTGGAGTCCTACTAGGACTCCCTAGTCCTAGTAGGATTCCACCTCCCATATGGAATAGGAAAAGAGGAAGGGAAAAAGAGAAGGAAGGAAGGGGGCGCCCCCCTTCCCTAGTCCAATTCGGACCAGACCAAGGGGAGGGGTGCGGCCACCCTTGAGGCCCTTTTTCTTCTTTCCCGTATGGCCCAATAAGGCCCAATACGTATTCCCGTAACTCTCCGGTACTCCGAAAAATACCCGAATCACTCGAAACCTTTCCGAAGTCCGAATATAGTCGTCCAATATATCGATCTTTACGTCTCGACCATTTCGAGACTCCTCGTCATGTCCCCGATCTCATCCGGTACTCCGAACTCCTTCGGTACATCAAAACTCAATAAAACTGTCATCGTAACGTTAAGCGTGCGGACCCTACGGGTTCGAGAACTATGTAGACATGACCGAGACACGTCTCCGGTCAATAACCAATAGCGGGACCTGGATGCCCATATTGGCTCGCACATATTCTACGAAGATCTTTATCGGTCAGACCGCATAACAACATACGTTGTTCCCTTTGTCACCGGTATGTTACTTGCCCGAGATTTGATCGTCGGTATCTCGATACCTAGTTCAATCTCGTTACCGGCAAGTCTCTTTACTCGTTGCGTAACACATCATCCTACAACTAACATATTAGTCACAATGCTTGCAAGGCTTATAGTGATGTGCATTACCGAGTGGGCCCAGAGATACCTCTCTGACAATCGGAGTGACAAATCCTAATCTCGAAATACGCCAACCCAACAAGTACCTTTGGAGACACCTGTAGAGCACCTTTATAATCACCCATTTACGTTGTGACGTTTGGTAGCACACAAAGTGTTCCTCCGGTAAACGGGAGTTGCATAATCTCATAGTCAGATGAACATGTATAAGTCATGAAGAAAGCAATAGCAACATACTAAACGATCGGGTGCTAAGCTAACTGAATGGGTCAAGTGAATCACGTCATTCTCCTAATGAGGTGATCTCGTTAATCAAATGACAACTTATGTCTATGGCTAGGAAACATAACCATCTTTGATTAATGAGCTAGTCAAGTAGAGGCATACTAGTGACACTCTGTTTGTCTATATATTCACACATGTATTATGTTTCCGGTTAATACAATTCTAGCATGAATAATAAACATTTATCATGATATAAGGAAATAAATAATAACTTTATTATTGCCTCTAGGGCATATTTCCTTCAGTCTCCCACTTGCACTAGAGTCAATAATCTAGTTCACATCGCCATGTGATTTAACATCAATAGTTCACATCACCATGTGATTAACACCCATAGTTCACATCGTCATGTGATCAACACCCAAAGGGTTTACTAGAGTCAGTAATCTAGTTCACATCGCTATGTGATTAGCACCCAAAGAGTACTAATGTGTGATCATGTTTTGCTTGTGAGATAATTTTAGTCAACGGGTCTGTCACATTCAGATCCGTAAGTATTTTGCAAATTTCTATGTCTACAATGCTCTGTACGGAGCTACTCTAGCTAATTGCTCCCACTTTCAATATGTATCTAGACCGAGACTTAGAGTCATCTAGATTTAGTGTCAAAACTTGCATCGACGTAACCTTTTATGACGAGCCTTTTGTCACTTCCATAATCGAGAAACATATCCTTATTCCAGTAAGGATAATTTTGACCGCTGTCCAGTGATCTACTCCTAGATCACTATTGTACTCCCTTGCCAAAATTAGTGTAGGGTATACAATAGATCTGGTACACAGCATGGCATACTTTATAGAACCTATGGCCAAGGCATAGGGAATGACTTTCATTCTTTTTCTATCTTCTGCCGTGTTCGAGTTTTGAGTCTTACTCAATTTCACACCTTGTAACACAGGCAAGAAACTCTTTCTTTGACTGTTCCATTTTGAACCACTTCAAAATCTTGTTAAGGTATGTACTCATTGAAAAAAACTTATCAATCGTCTTGATCTATCTCTATAGATCTTGATGCTCAATATGTAAGCAGCTTCACCGAGGTCTTTCTTTGAAAAACTCCTTTCAAATACTCCTTTATGCTTTGCAGAATAATTCTACATTATTTCCGATCAACAATATGTCATTCACATATACTTATCAGAAATGCTGTAGTGCTCCCACTCACTTCCTTGTAAATACAGGCTTCACCGCAAGTCTGTATAAAACTATATCCTTGGATCAACTTATCAAAGCGTATATTCCAACTCCGAGATGCTTGCACCAGTCCATAGATGGATCGCTGGAGCTTGCATATTTTGTTAGCACCTTTAGGATTGACAAAACCTTCTGGTTGCATCATATACAACTCTTCTTTAATAAATCCATTAAGGAATGCAGTTTTGTTTATCCATTTGCCAGATTTCATAAAATGCGACAATTGCTAACATGGTTCGGACAGACTTAAGCATCGCTGCGAGTGAGAAAATCTCATCGTAGTCAACACCTTGAACTTTGTCAAAAACCTTTTTCCGACTACTATCAGCGTCCGTCTTCCTCTTGAAGATCCATTTATTTTCTATGGCTTGCCGATCATCGGGCAAGTCAACCAAAGTCCACACTTTGTTCTCATATATGGATCTTATCTCAGATTTCATGGCCTCAAGCCATTTCGTGGAATCTGGGGTCACCATCGCTTCTTCATAGTTCGTAGGTTCGTCATGGTCTAGTAACATAACCTCCAGAACAGGATTACCATACCACTCTGGTGCGGATCTTACTCTGGTTTACCTACGAGGTTTGGTAGTAACTTGATCTGAAGTTACATGATCATCATCATTAACTTCCTCACTAATTGGTGTAGAAGTCACAGGAACAGATTTCTGTGATGAACTACTTTCCAATAAGGGAGCAGGTACATTTACCTCATCAAGTTTTACTTTCCTCCCACTCACTTGTTTCGAGAGAAACTCCTTCTCTAGAAAGGATCCATTCTTAGCAACGAATGTCTTGCCTTCGGATCTGTGATAGAAGGTGTACCCAACTGTCTCCTTTGGGTATCCTATAAAGACACATTTCTCCGATTTGGGTTTGAGCTTATCAGGATGAAACTTTTTCACATAAGCATCGCAACCCCAAACTTTAAGAAATGACAACTTTGGTTTCTTGCTAAACCTCAGTTCATAAGGCGTCATCTCAACGGATTTTGATGGTGCCCTATTTAACGTGAATGCAATTGTCTCTAATGCATAACCCCAAAACGATAGTGGTAAATTGGTAAGAGACATCATAGCTTGCACTATATCCAATAAAGTACGGTTATGACGTTCGGACACACCATTATGCTGTGCTGTTCCAGGTGGCGTGAGTAGCGAAACTATTTCACATTGTTTTAACTGAAGGCCAAACTCGTAACTCAAATACTCTTCTCCACGATCAGATCGTAGAAACTTTATTTTCTTGTTACGATGATTTTCCGCTTCACTCTGAAATTATATGAACTTTTCAAATGTTTCAGACTTCTGTTTCATTAAGGAGATATACCCATATCTGCTCAAATCATCTGTGAAGGTCAGAAAATAATGATACCTGCTACGAGCCTCAATATTCATCGGACCACATACTTCTGTATGTATGATTTCCAACAAATCTGTTGCTCTCTCCATAGTTCCGGAGAACGGCGTTTTAGTCATCTTGCCCATGAGGCACGGTTCGCAAGCATCAAGTGATTCATAATCAAGTGATTCCAAAATCCCATCGGTATGGAGTTTCTTCATGCACTTTACACCAATATGACCTAAACGGCAGTGCCACAAATAAGTTGCACTATCATTATTAACTTTGCATCTTTTGGCTTCAATATTATGAATATGTGTATCACTACGATCGAGATCCAACAAACCATTTTCGTTGGTGTGTATGACCATAGAAGGTTTTTATTCATGTAAACAGAACAACAATTGTTCTCTAACTTAGATGAATAACCGTATTGCAATAAACATGATCAAATCATATTCATGCTCAACGCAAACACCAAATAACACTTATTTAGTTTCAACACTAATCCCGAAAGTACAGGGAGTGTGCGATGATGATCAAATCAATCTTGGAACTACTTCCAACACACATCGTCACCTCGCCTTTTACTAGTCTCTGTTTATTCTGCAACTCCCGTTTTCGAGTTACTACTCTTTAGCAACTGAACCAGTATCAATTACCGAGGGGTTGCTATAAACACTAGTAAAGTACACATCAATAATTTGTATATCAAATATACCTTTGTTCACTTTTACTAGTCTCTGTTTATTCTGCAACTCCCGTTTCGAGTTACTACTCTTAGCAACTGAACCAGTATCAATTACCGAGGGATTGCTATAAACACTAGTAAAGTACACATCAATAATCTGTATATCAAATATACCTTTGTTCACTTTGCCATCCTTCTTATCCACCAAATAGTTGGGGTAGTTCCGCTTCCAGTGACCAGTCCCTTTGCAGTAGAAGCACTTAGTCTCAGGCTTAGGACCAGACTTAGGCTTCTTCACTTGAGCAGCAACTTGCTTGCCATTCTTTTTGAAGTTCCCCTTTTTCCTTTTGCCCTTTTCTTGAAACTAGCGGTCTCGTCAATCGTCAACACTTGAAGTGGTCTCGTCAACCATCAACACTTGATGTTTTTCTTGATTTCTACCTTCGTCGATTTCAGCATCACGAAGAGATCGGGAATTACTTTCGTCATCCCTTGCATACCATAGTTCATCACGAAGTTCTACTAACTTGGTGATGGTGACTAGAGAATTCTGTCAACCACTATTTTATCTGGAAGATAAACTCCCACTTGATTCAAGCGATTGTACTACCCAGACAATCTGAGCACATGCTCACTAGTTGAGCGATTCTCCTCCATCTTTTTGCTATAGAACTTGTTGGAGATTTCATATCTCTCAACTCGGGTATTTGCTTGAAATATTAACTTCAACTCCTGGAACATCTCATATGGTCCATGATGTTCAAAACGTCTTTGAAGTCCCGATTCTAAGCCGTTAAGCATGGTGCACTAAACTATCAAGTAGTCATCATATTGAGCTAGCCAAACGTTCACAACGTCTGCATCTGCCCCTGCAATAGGTCTATCACCTAGCGGTGCATCAAGGACATAATTTTTCTGTGCAGCAATGAGGATAATCCTCAGATCACGGATCCAATCCGCATCTTTGCTACTAACATCTTTCAACATAATTTTTCTCTAGGAACAAAAAATAAACACAGGGAAGCAACAACGCGAGCTATTGATCTACAACATAATTTGCAAATTACTATCAGGACTAAGTTCATGATAAATTTAAGTTCAATTAATCATATTACTTAAGAATTCCCACTTAGATAGACATCTCTCTAATCATCTAAGTGATTACGTGATCCAAAGCAACTAAACCATGTCCGATTAACACGTGAGATGGAGTAGTTTCAATGGTGAACATCACTATGTTGATCATATCTACTATATGATTCACGCTCGACCTTTCGGTCTCTGTGTTCCGAGGCCATATCTGTATATGCTAGGCTCGTCAAGTTTAACCTGAGTATTCCGCGTGTGCAACTGTTTTGCACCCGTTGTATTTGAACGTAGAGCCTATCACACCCGATTAACACGTGGTGTCTCAGCACGAAGAACTTTTGCAACGGTGCATACTCAGGGAGAACACTTTTATCTTGAAATTTTAGTGAGAGATCATCTTATAATGCTACCGTCAATCAAAGCAAGATAAGATGCATAAAGGATTAACATCACATGCAATCAATATAAGTGATATGATATGGCCATCATCATCTTGTGCTTGTGATCTCCATCTCCGAAGCACCGTGCTTGTGATCTCCATCTCCGAAGCACCGTCATGATCACCATCGTCACCGGCGCGACACCTTGATCTCCATCGTAGCATCGTTGTCGTCTCGCCAACTTATTGCTTTTACGACTATCGCTACCGCTTAGTGATAAAGTAAAACTATTACATGGCGATTGCATCTCATACAATAAAGCGACAACCATATGGCTCCTGCCAGTTGCCGATAACTCGGTTACAAAACATGATCATCTCATACAACACATTATATCACATCATGTCTTGACCATCCTCTACTTTGTTGTTGCAAGTTTTACGCGGCTGCTACGGGCTTAGCAAGAACCGTTCTTACCTACGCATCAAAACCACAACGATAGTTTGTCAAGTTGGTGCTGTTTTAACCTTCGCAAGGACCGGGCGTAGCCACACTCGGTTCAACTAAAGTGAGAGAGACAGACACCCGCCAGTCACCTTTAAGCAACGAGTTCTCCGAACGGTGAAACCAGTCTCGCGTAAGCGTACGCGTAATGTCGGTCCGGGCCGCTTCATCTCACAATACCGTTGAACCAAAGTATGACATGCTGGTAAGCAGTATGACTTATATCACCCACAACTCACTTGTGTTCTACTCGTGCATAGCATCAACGCATAAAACCAGGCTCGGATGCCACTGTTGGGGAACGTAGTAATTTCAAAAAAATTCCTACCACACGCAAGATCATGGTGATGCATAGCAACGAGAGGGAAGAGTGTTGTCCACGTACCCTCGTAGACCGACAGCGGAAGCGTTATCACAACGCGGTTGATGTAGTCGTACATCTTCACGATCCGACCGATCAAGTACCGAACGTACAGCACCTCCGAGTTCTACACACGTTCAACTCGATGACGTCCCTCGAACTCCGATCCAGCCGAGTGTTGAGAGAGAGTTTCGTCAGCACGACGGCGAGGAGACGATGATGATGTTCCACCGACGCAGGGCTTCGCCTAAGCTCCGCAATGGTATTATCGAGGTGTAATATGGTGGAGGGGGGCACCGCACATGGCTAAGAGATCTCAAGGATCAATTGTTGTGTCTCTGGGGTGCCCCCTTGCCCCCGTATATAAAGGAGCAAGGGAGGAGGAGGCCGGCCCTAGGAGGGGGCGCAGCAAGTGTGGAGTCCTACTAGGACTCCCTAGTCCTAGTAGGATTCCACCTCCCATATGGAATAGGAAAAGAGGAAGGGAAAAAGAGAAGGAAGGAAGGGGGCGCCCCCCCTTCCCTAGTCCAATTCGGACCAGACCAAGGGGAGGGGTGCGGCCACCCTTGAGGCCCTTTTTCTTCTTTCCCGTATGGCCCAATAAGGCCCAATACGTATTCCCGTAACTCTCCGGTACTCCGAAAAATACCTGAATCACTTGGAGCCTTTCCGAAGTCCGAATATAGTCGTCCAATATATCGATCTTTACGTCTCGACCATTTCGAGACTCCTCGTCATGTCCCCGATCTCATCCGGGACTCCGAACTCCTTCGGTACATCAAAACTCAATAAAACTGTCATCGTAACGTTAAGCGTGTGGACCCTACGGGTTCGAGAACTATGTAGACATGACCGAGACACGTCTCCGGTCAATAACCAATAGCGGGACCTAGATGCCCATATTGGCTCCCACATATTCTACGAAGATCTTTATCGGTCAGACCGCATAACAACATACGTTGTTCCCTTTGTCACCGGTATGTTACTTGCCCGAGATTTGATCGTCGGTATCTCGATACCTAGTTCAATCTCGTTACCGGCAAGTCTCCTTACTCGTTGCGTAACACATCATCCTACAACTAACATATTAGTCACAATGCTTGCAAGGCTTATAGTGATGTGCATTACCGAGTGGGCCCAGAGATACCTCTCCGACAATCGGAGTGACAAATCCTAATCTCGAAATACGCCAACCCAACAAGTACCTTTGGAGACACCTGTAGAGCACCTTTATAATCACCCATTTACGTTGTGACGTTTGGTAGCACACAAAGTGTTCCTCCGGTAAACGGGAGTTGCATAATCTCATAGTCAGATGAACATGTATAAGTCATGAAGAAAGCAATAGCAACATACTAAACGATCGGGTGCTAAGCTAACTGAATGGGTCAAGTCAATCACGTCATTCTCCTAATGAGGTGATCTCATTAATCAAATGATAACTTATGTCTATGGCTAGGAAACATAACCATCTTTGATTAATGAGCTAGTCAAGTAGAGGCATACTAGTGACACTCTGTTTGTCTATATATTCACACATGTATTATGTTTCCGGTTAATACAATTCTAGCATGAATAATAAACATTTATCATGATATAAGGAAATAAATAATAACTTTATTATTGCCTCTAGGGCATATTTCCTTCACTTGGACCGAGGTGTCAGCCTCTCCACGTACAGTACTCTTCCGATGGAAGTCGTTCCTTGACCACGCCACGCGGAGAGCACCATGGCGGTGGACGACGGCGAGGCCTAGGAAGGGGACGACGCGGAGCCGGGGAAGACGCGGCAGTGGAAGCCCGCGCGGATAGGAGTACGAGGGTTCACTGGTTCGGCTGCGGTGTGAGGCTGCCGTCGCCGCAGGGCCTGGCCGGCGGTGGGAATAGTAGGGGCGGTGAGGCCTCCACGGCAGCACACCCGGCCACGGGAGGCAGGAGCATACGGCACGACCGGCGCTTCTTTGGGCGGCTGGAGCAAGAAGACCAGAGGTTGAAGAAGCACTACGACCGTTGGATGGACATTGTACGGTCACTGGAGCTAGAATCATTCATATTGACTAAAGTTGACAAAGGCCCCCGTCCCAGTCAACTTAGTAGGCCGACAAGTCAGCCTCCCACCATGGTGGGTCCCAGCTAGCAGGGGGAGTATTCATTTTTTGTGCGTGATAAGGAGGCACTTCCTTATGTGCGAAGATATAGCTGGTGGGTCCGAGCTGTCAGCGGCGGTAATGTTTTTTTCGCGAAATACAGAGGCCCTTTCGGTGGGTCCCTGATATCAGGTGGAGGAATAGTATTTTGCGCGTAATAAGGAGGCATTTCCTTGCGTGCGGCCGTGGACCCAGCTGTCGGCCTCTCCACGTACAGTCCACTTCAGATGCATGTCGGTCGTTGACCACGTTGACCAGGCCGCGCCGAGAGCACCAGGGCAGTGGACGACAGCGAGGCCTAGGAAGGGAACGACACGGAGGCAGGGAAGACTCGGCAGTTGTTTCCCACGCGGAGGGGAGTACGACTGTACCAGGGTTTACTGGTTCGTCTGCCGTCGCCGGAGAATAACAGCAGGTGTGGGTGAGTAGAGGGATGGCTAGGCCAGCGATGGGAGTACGGTGGGGCGGTGAGGCCTGCGCGGCAGCAGAGCCGTCCACGGGGAGGAGGGAGCAGGCAGTCCCGCTGGCGCTTGTTTGAGCGGCTGAAGCTGGAAGAGCAGAGATTGAAGAAGCACGACGGCCGTTGGATGGCCATCCAACAGTCATTGCTTGTGCGTCAACCATTTTTTAGGAAAGCCTCAAATCTGTGGAAAATAGCATACATCCCATCTGCCATTATTTCTAATAATTTACAGCCCATTTGCTAATTATTATGTTTTTTTTGGAGCCCATATTCTTTTTGTTAGCATTACAGCCCATATTGTGGCCACGGTTAGAAAAATATACGAAATTTTGCATGTTTCGGTGCGGTCCGAACTGTTTTTAATCCCGAAATTTCGACTCACATTCAAACTGATTTAAAAAATAAATGTATATCAATATAAAATCCAACAAATTCTCCACGCATAAAAAATAATGTAATTGAAAATCTCGAAATGAAAAAAAAGATATTTGAAACTAATTGCCGGTCTGATGTGTTTTAAAAAAGTACAGCCCATTTCTCATTACTGATGGGCCATTTTCTCGGGCAGCCGAATGAAAGCTCTCCTCGTCTTGAAAGATTTGCAGCCCAACAGGCCTAATAAAGCGACTTACTTGGCAGATCACAAAAAAAACTGGGCTGCGGCCATGGACCCAGCTGTCAGCCTCTCCACGTACAGTACTCTTCCGATGGAAGTCGCTCCTTGACCACGTTGACCACGCCGCGCAAAGAGCACCATGGCGGTCGACGACGGCGAGGCCTAGGAAGGGGACAACGCGGAGCCGGGGAAGACGCGGCAGTGGAAGCCCGCGCGGAGAGGAGTACGAGGGTTCACTGGTTCGGCTGCGGTGTGAGGCTGCCGTCGCCGCAGGGCCTGGCCAGCGATGGGAATAGTAGGGGCGGTGAGGCCTCCGCGGCAGCACAGCCGGCCACAGGAGGCAGGAGCATGCGGCATGACCGGCGCTGCTTTGGGCGGCTGGAGCAAGAAGACTAGAGGTTGAAGAAGCACTACGACCGTTGGATGGACATTGTACGGTCACTAGAGCTAGAATCGTTCATATTGACTAAGTTGACAAAGCCCTTCGTCCCCGTCAACTTAGTAGGCTCACAAGTCAGCCTCCCACCAAGGTGGGTTCCAGCTAGCCGGGGGAGTATTCATTTTTTTGTGCGTAATAAGGAGGCACTTCCGGTGGGTCCGAGCTAACAGCGGGGGGGGGGGGGGTTCGTGAAATACGGTGGCCCGTCAGGTGGGTCCCAGCAGTCAGGGGGCAAACGTTTTTTTCGCAAAATACGGTGGCCCGTATAGTGGGTCCCTGCGGTCAGTTGAAGGAATCATTATTTTCCGCTGAAAGAACATGCGGTGCCCCCATGTTTGGTTTTGGTAATTGATGACAATCTCTATGGACTAATGGTTGCCTTGAGTTATATTTGATGGATTTGTCCATAGGCATTTCTTGAAGTCCATGTGTTAGTTTCAAGGATTTTATGTGGTGACCAAGGTGTTATTAAGGAGTTATCCAAAGATTGGTCATGTGAGAGTTGAGCTTATTGCAAGCATGTCTTGAAGAAGAAGATTGTGTGATCATTCATGTTTACCTTCAAGACATCATCCAAATGAAGAGAGTTGGAAAGAGTCAAGGTTGATCAAGACTAAGTCAAGAGTGAATAAAGTTGATCAACACACAAAGCGCACAAGATATACCGAGGGATCAAGCGATCCCATGGTATGGTAAGCATTGTCAATTATGCTTTGTGTACTAACCCATGGTGTTCGTGAGAGTTCTTTGTGGGGTTAGGTTGCGGTGTGCAAGTTCAAGTGAAGCGGGCAAGTTCAAGTAAAGCATCACGAAGAGATCAAATGCTTGAAGCCATTGTGGTGACAATGGACTTGTGAAGATGTGCGGAAGGGTGGCTCACCCATAGTGGAGTATGGGGGAGCAATCAACTAGTCTTCATCGAGCCAACGCAATCAAGAAAGGTGGTCCATCTTGAGGGAGTCAAGATCGTCATCATCTAGCTCAAGTGGACCATGTGCAAGGCAAAGGTTTGCTCTTGATAGGTTTTCTATTTTACCGGTCTCATGATGGTAGTTGGGAGACCGGGTTATAGGATCGATTGCCGTACTGTCAAGGGGGGCTCTCGATGAGTAGCTTGATCGTATCGTTCATAGAGAGCTCAAACCATTGCATCCTTGCATCATCTTTATTGGTTCTTGTTTGGTTCTTCTCTTTGTGAGTTTTGGAGCTTATGGTCATCTTGATGACAAGCTCGAGTTCATCGAAAACGAAGTTCACTCGCATCTTCTATGATGTTTTCGATGTTGGAGGTTATGCCGGTTCTTCTCGGTTGGAGGTTTCACTCCTCTATTTGTTGGCATACCTCCCCTGCCTCTTCTTACTCCGCTGTTTTGATGCTACTCATCGTCTTGTATCCAACAAGCTTGAGTTTGCTCAATTCGGAGCTCATATGAAGAAGTTTTGGCAGTTCTGTTTTTCTCCCTGCGGTAGTACCGCGGTGGCAGCGGTAGTACCGCTTGTAGCGTCAAGCGGTAGTACCGCTCCAGTACTGCTCTACTACCGCCTCGATTTTGGGTCTGCTCTTTTCGTGTCAGGTTCAGCGGTAGTCGCACGGCAGTAAGGCACGGTAGTTCCGCCTATAAGCGGTAGTACCGCTCCGGTCGAGCGGTAGTACCGCTACTGCACTACTGCCACCGTACTCTGCTCTGTCCTGCCTCCTTTTGTCCCGTGTTTTGCTCCTCCAGCGGTAGTACTGCTGGGGTGAGCCCAAGGTTCTTGTGTTGTTGCTCCTTTTCACAGCTTCTTCCGCCCGAGCGGTAGTACCACTCGTGGAGCGGTAGTACCGCTCGCGGAGCGATAGTACCGCTCGCGGGCTAAGCACATAACGGTTGGATTTTCCCCCTCCTATAAAAGGGGGTCTTCTTCCCCACTGAACCTTATCCTTTGAGCTCGTGTGCTTCCCCCATTGTTGACCTTCTTCGAGCTTGCTATCTCTCAATCCCTCCATGGGTTCTTGCTAGTTTTTGGGGGAAAAGAGAGAGGAGATCTAGATCCACATTTCCACCAATCACTTTCTCCTCTATGTGAGGGGAACCCCTTGGATCTAGATCTTGGAGTTCTTGGTGTTCTCCTTCTTGTTCTTCCTCTCTTTTTCCTCCCTAGCATTAGTTGCTTCGGTGGGATTTGAGAGAGAAGGACTTGGGCACTCCGTGTGCCCTTGCCATTGCATTTGGTGCATCAGTTTGAGTTCTCCACGGTGATACGTGGAAGTTACAAGTTGAGAAGCTTATTACTCTTGGGTGCTTGGTACCCTTGAGCTTGTTCCTCTTGGGTGCTTGGGCGCCCTAGACGGTTGGTGGTGTTCGGAGCTCAATCATTGTGGTGTAAAGCTCCGGGCAAGCGTCGGGGTCTCCAATTAGGTTTTGGAGATCGCCCCGAGCAATTTGACGGGTTCCGGTGACTGCCCCCAAGGGTTGCCAAAGTGTACGGGTTCGGTGACCGCCCCCAAGGGTTACCATTTGTACGGGTTCGGTGACCACCCTCAAGGGTCCCTTAGTGGAATCACGGCATCTTGCATTGTGCGAGGGCGTGAGGAGATTACGGTGGCCCTAGTGGCTTCTTGGGGAGCATTGTGCCTCCACACCGCTCCAAATGGAGATTAGCATTCGCAAGGGTGTGAACTTCGGGATACATCGTCGTCTCCGCGTGCCTCGGTTATCTCTTACCCGAGCCCTTTACTTATGCACTTTACTTTGTGATAGCCATATTGTTTCTTGTCATATATCTTGCTATCACCTAAGTAGTTTTTCTTGCTTAGCATAAGTTGTTGGTGCACATAGGTGAGCCTAGTTGTTGTAGGTTTTGTGCTTGACAAATTAACCGCTAGGTTTATTCTGCATTTGTTCAAGCCTCAACCGTAATTATTTTAAAGCACCTATTCACCCCCCTCTAGGTGACATCCTCGATCTTTCGTAATAAGGAGGCACTTACTTGCTGTGGCCGTGGACCCAGCTGAGACTCTCCACGTACAGTATACTTCCGATGGAAGTCGTTCCTTGACCACGCTGACCTCGCCGCGTTCCATTGCATGCATGCATCCATGGGCGTGGTGCGTCCCCACTGTCAGCCTCTCACGTACAGTCATCTTCCGATGACTCTCGGTTGTTGACCACGTTGACCACACCGTGCCGAGCGCACCCAGACTGGAACGACCCGGAGATGGGGAAGACGGGGCAGTGGAGTCGCAGATGGAGAGGAGTGGGAAACTTCACTGGTTCGGGTGTGCGGCAGCACAGCCGCGGTGCCGCCCACGGGAGACAGGAGCAAGAACAGAGGTTGAAGAAGGAGCACGGCTGTTGGATTAACATCCAACGGTCCAGCTGCTAGAATCATTTGTTGATTAAGTTAACAAAGCCGTGCGTACACGTCTGCTTAGTAGGCCCACAAGTCAGTCACCAAATCTGACGGGTCCCAGCTGTCAACGGGATGAATAATTTTTTTCGCAAAACAAGGAGGCACTTCCTTCCGTGCGAAGATACAACCGGTGGGTCCCAGCTGTCAGGTGGAGGAAATTTTTTTTGCCAACTTAATAAGGAGGAACTTTCCTTGCGTGGGACCATGGACCTTCTGGGTCCCAGCCGTCAGGCTCTCCACGTATAGTCCTCTTCTGATGACTCTCGTTTGTTGACCACGCCGCACCGAACGCAGCGAGGCGGTGGACGACGGCGAGGCCCCGGACGGGAACGACTCGGAGATGGGAAAACGCGGCAGTGGAGTCGCAGATTGAGAGGAGGAGAAGGGTTATAACTGGTTCTGTTGCGGCGTGGGGCTGTAGTCTGTGGCGAATAACAGGAGGTGTCGAGGGGTGGAGGGATAGCCTGGCCGGCGGTGGGGTAGCGCTTCGGAGCGATGCGTGCTAAGCAGAGCCGCCGGAGGCCGGACCAGGCGGTCCCGGCGACGCTGGAGGAAGAAGACGAGAGATTGAAGGTGCATGCCGGCCGTTGGATATAAATCTAATGGCTGTGGATGACACAATCATTTGTTGACCAAGTTGACAACGCCCCGCGTAGGCTTCGACCTATTGGCCCACATGTCAGCCTGCAAAAATGTGGGATATATTTAACACATGTTTTCTAGAATGTACAGTCCATTTGCTGGGCTGGGTGAACAAATAATTTCGCGTCAATCAGGCCCATTTATATATTCTAAGAAAACCCAGCCCATTTGCACTTCCTTGAAATACACGTATTAGGTGGGCTCGTTATATATATAATGTTATGTTAGAAGGAGCAATTAATATCAAAGAATAAACCGGAGACGCACATTATATATATATATATATATATAATTAAGAAATTAGCGAGTTATTGCTCAGAATAAAAATGAGCGTGTTATTATTAAATTGGTCCTTAAAATCTTCGCAAGCTTTTGTACGCAATCACGAGGATTTTCCTTGCCCGTGAGTCAAAAACAACCAGGATTTTCCTTGCCAACTTCCGTTAAACATTTACTTTTATAAGTTAATAACACGTGGGATGTTTTTATAATGTATATATAAGTCTCTATAAAATATACGATAATATTAATAATATAAATATATATAATGTGGTTAGAAGGGAAAACATAAATTGGACACAACATTACTTTATAAGAGACCTGCGTTTTATACCCCACAGTAGGCATACTAACAAGTTCACACACAAATACAACAGAGAAGGTAAACATTCATATCAAACTCAGGTTCACAGGACACGTTCATATTCATAGCCAACATTCACTATCAACAACTCAAAAGATTCATATATACACAAGCTCAGCATATCTATGCATCCAAATGATTGATAGATCACACGACAATATTCATACATAATTCACAAAAAGATTCAGATATACCCATGTTAAGTATGTTTATGCATCCAAATGATTGAGATCACAACCAATATGATCCATGGACGAACTTTAATTACCTAGGGTACAGACTGATAAATGGTGTTCAATCGGAGGTACTTCTTGCTAAAATTAGTTCTTGTACGAGTAAACTTTCGAGTACATAAGAGGCAGGACAGACAATCTGAACTTTGCTTGTAGGTTTATCCTCAAATAGTGGCCTCGTGTCGAGCGAGGTTTGAGCAACTTGGCCACTACTTTCATCCAACTAGTTTACTGGCTCATCTTGGTCCTGTATCTCGCCAAAATTCTACATTGCAGACGAGAAAGGAGGCGGTTGAGAAAATGAACCACCCAAATTTTTTGTGCA
Organism: Triticum aestivum; assembly: GCF_018294505.1. NCBI lineage: Eukaryota > Viridiplantae > Streptophyta > Magnoliopsida > Poales > Poaceae > Triticum > Triticum aestivum. The sequence goes on along the minus strand of NC_057805.1, from coordinate 133,767,366 downwards.
GTTCAACTGAAATGGAGCATCCTTGGCGTGCAGACTGATTAAGTGCCAGATGAATATACGCGTCAACCAACTTCTCTGGAATCTTTAGACTCCATGCCATATAGTTCGCTACCATATGTGCCGATAACCAAAAGGCACAAGTTGGGACCAAAGACTGGACTGCGTTTTTCTTGGCTATGCACCAAGCAATATTTTTGGCGTTCACTCTCCTAATACTTGGAGTTTGACAATTGGTTGACGCCGGTTGATACTCGAATGAATATAGGCACTTCTTGTCAACATCGATGCTTGTCTGAGTGAACGCTGGAGTACATAGCAGCAGCATAAGTACCTGTCCATCTGATCATTTTGTGCAGTTCTACTGAAATCACCCGATGTAATGATTTGCCTGCGAGTTCAGGCTCCAAATTACTCCTTTATGAAATTGGCAAACAGTAGCACAATACCAAATTACCAATACATATGACAGGCACAATAATCAGGATAAAGTCCAGTACCAACCTGTGTGAGGTAGCATATCAATTACTATTTCCTTTGACTGGAAGCCGAGATAAGCCAAGCGACTGACAGCAAAGGAAGAAAGCAAGCGGAGATTAGCGAGTTACAGGAAAGGGCGGAAGCTGTCGAGGCAATGAAGCACCCAAAGTTTTTTGCAGTTCCACCAAAATCAAGCATCCCTGTTGGCACATATATTGAGAGAGTGAGATTACTGTAATAGTGGGACTAGTTGATGAAACATACACTAACAAATAGAAGCACCCTCATTATCTTAATGGGTAAAGTTAGCAACATAGTAGTCTTGCTTAAAGAGAGGTATTAGTTTATTTAATCAGTGCCAATTAGCTCAACTCAACACTCAAAGCATTGCCATTTATCATTGCTTGCAAAACTTTAACGTGCAAAGATAAAGGAGTTTCTCATGATAGTAGCACGATACAAATAGAGATGACAACAAACTAATATGGATGAAGGCCTTAGGCCCGTACCAACCTGAGAAAAAAAGCTTATTCATGTAGTCCCATAAGAGATGATAAAGCACTCACTGGAATCACACAATAGTATATATTTTTGTGCACTTCAAATGTATGGTTAAAATCACTCTTGTTTACCAGTGCTGAGATTATATCGAAAGATTATCAAGAACTTCCAGCAGAGTTAAAGCATTGGCTGGGATACAGTTCATTGTATTGTCTTGTGTAGTTCCACTAAAATGTATGATTGGCACAACATGATCCCTGTTTGCACAAGTAGGAACAAGGTGAACCTTCATTAGCTTAGTGAGAAAGGATAGGAAGACATTAGCATATTACTCAAACAATAGCATCAAATTCATGATGGACAATACGCAAAACATTGCCTCATTGAACCAATGGCAATAAATTGACATGCAAAACAATAGCACTATTATGTCATGACACTAATAATATTCCCTCCCTGCTCCACCACATGATTCACCTCCATAGACAAACATACACACGTACATGATTCAGCATAGGGTCCTACTAAAGATTTGTTTAACTCCAACAGGAAAATTAGGCAGTAATAAATTAGTGGTACTTAAGTACTCCCAATTAATTAAGTGAGACAACAGAAGTGGAAGGGCTCCCTGGAGGATCGTCTCACATGTAAGGTAGTCGTTGCCGGAGCCCTTGAATGGCCTCGACTGAGGCCTCTGCCTTCAGCAAGATCGCCTTGGCACTGTTTATTCTTCTTCTTCTTCCTCTTCATGCTCTGTTTCTCTTTGTGACGCCAGGATAATTAAGCTACAGTAATCCCCCGTTAATGGTGCCATGTCATCACGTTACTATTGCTAATCTCTGCTTGACCCAAATAGTTTTTCAAATTCAAAACCAAGTTTAAAGTCAAAATTCAAATTTTGTCAAACATGAAAACCAAAACGTTCAAAGTGTGGCAAATAATCCCTGGATATTTGTCATGTTGGAACCAACCTCTTTTGAATTCCCAAAATGCCCATGAAATTAATTTTTTGGTTAGCAACGATTAAATCGACCGTTTCGATTTAAATAAATATCTAACCTTTTAAAAAAAAATAAAACTTCGTGTGCTGCCTTATAATACTGTCTAGTATTTATTTGATAAGTGGCACATTTAACAGAGTTCGTTGGTTAGTAAATAAATAGTTAACAGTACAAAAAAACAAAACTGAAAAGAATAAAAGAAAAGCAAAGGTAGAAAAGAAAAGAAAACACCCTTCCAACCCCCCACTGGGCCTCGACCCAGCTGGCCCAGTCGGCCACCCCACCTGGCCGGCCCACCTCTCCCTCTCCCTTACCCCCCACGCACCCAAAATATTTGGACCGCACTCCCCCTCTCGGTCCACTCCTCCCTCCCCACGAACCCCACTCTCTCCCTCGTCTCTCCCCATCACTCGCCTGGATCTGGATCGGGGAGGAGCCCGATCCCGCGCAACCTAGTGCCCCTGATGCCGGCGCCCCTCCCCGATGTCGCCCCGCCGCTTGCTCCGTCCCGCCGCCTCGATGCACCGGGCCCCATCACCGGATCGCCGTCGCCTGGAGCTGCCCTCGCCGGACCGCCCCGCCCCGTCTCTACATCGATGGCCGCATCAAGCCTCGCCACCCTGAACCCCTGCATCGGGGGTGAGCAACACCTACCTCTCTCCTCGTCCCCGTCATCTCGCGTGCCTCCACGGCCGCGCCGCGCACGCACAGCAGCGCTTGCGCATGCTGGCCCTCACACCCGCGCGCGCTCCACCTCCTCGTCGCGGCCCCCGTGCCTGCCCTCCTCGGAGCTCGCGGCCACGCCCCCTTCCCCCCCTGTACGGCCTGCGTCCGCACGCCCGCGGCCTCGCCACCCGCGACCGGCTGCCGCCGCACCAGGCCGCGCCTGCTCCGGCCGGCGGTCGCCACACCCGCATGCCGCTACTACTTGCGCCGGAGCTCCCAGCGCCCTCCCCTGCTGCTCCCGTGCTCCGCTGCGCCTCGCTCGCCCTGGCGCTCACCGCCTCCCCATGCCGCTCCTTCCGCACGGGCCCACGAGCCTCGCCGAGGCCACAGCCTCGCCCCGCCGCGCCGGGTGACGGCCACCGCCGGCGCCCCCTGTTGCCCTGTTCGGGTGCACAGGCGCCCACGCCCGCCCCGTTACCCGTTAGCCCGCACCCGCTATGGCCTATGGGCCTTTGACAGGCGGGGCCCAGCCCCTAAGAACGTTTTGAAAAATAAAAATAAAATAATAATAATATATTAATTAATTAATTAACTTAATTATGTTTAATTAATCTAATTAACTAGTTAGTTTAATTAAACAATAATTAGTTTAGCTAAACCCTAATTAACCTAAACAGAGAATGACAGGTGGGTCCCACTGGACCCACATGTCAGTTTGACTTAGTAAACCCCTGTTGACTGCTGATGTCAGCATGACATCATGCTGATGTCATAAATCCAATTTCGAATTAAATTAAATGATTAATTAAATTCCAGAAATTAGTAAATCTTTAGAAAATCATATCTTTTAAACCGTAGCTCAGATGAAAATACTTTCTACATGAAAGTTGCTCAGAACGATGAGCCGAGTCCGAATACGCAATTCGTTCGTCCGCCAGACGTCCCTAGCATAGCAAACTTGCAACTTTCCGAAAAATGCAAACTTCGGGAAAACTTTGCCGGATGTTTCCCCCTTCCACGGTATCGCGTGACACCGCGTTAGAACACGTCTAGCTCTGCCTGTTGTCCTGTTATGCACTTGCTTGCTATGTATTTACTGTTTCTTCCCCCCTCTTCTCTCCGGTAGACCCCGAGACTGCCGCTGATGCCGCTGTGATCAACTACGTCGACGACGACCCGTTCTCCTTGTCTGAGCAACCAGGCAAGCCCCCCTTGATCACCAGATATTGCCTATTCTTCTCTCTACTGCTTGTATTAGAGTAGTGTAGCATGTTACTGCTTTCGTTAATCCTATTCTGCTGCTTAGTCTGTCATTGTTGCTACAGTTGTTACCCTTACCTGCCATCCTACTGCTTAGTATAGGATGCTAGTGTTCCATCAGTGGCCCTACACTCTTGTCCGTCTGCCATGCTATACTACTGGGCCGTGATCACTTCGGGAGGTGATCACAGGTGTATACTCTATACTTTATATACATGACACATGTGGTGAATAAAGTCGGGTCGGCTCGTTGAGTACCCGCAAGTGATTCTGATGAGGGGGCTGAAAGGACAGGTGGCTCCATCCCGGTAGAGGTGGGCCTGGGTTCCTGACGGCCCCCGACTGTTACTTTGTGGCGGAGCGACAGGGCAGGTTGAGACCACCTAGGAGAGAGGTGGGCCTGGCCCTGGTCGGCGTTCGCGAATACTTAACACGCTTAACGAGATCTTGGTATTTGATCTGAGTCTGTCCATTTGGTCTATACGCACTAACCAACTACGCGGGAACAGTTATGGGCACTCGACGTCGTGGTATCAGCCGAAGCTCTTCTTGACGTCAGCGACGGAGCGGCGCGCGCCGGATTGGACTGGAACGCCTACTAGGCTAGGTTTGCTTCTGGCCGCTTACGCAACGTGCAGGTGTGCAATGGGCGATGGGCCCAGACCCCTGCGCGCATAGGATTTAGACCGGCCTGTTGACCTCTCTGTTGAGCCTAGGTGGGGCTGCGACGTGTTGATCTTCCGCGGCCGGGCATGACTCAGAAAAGTGTGTCCGGCCAAATGGGATCGAGCGTGTTGGGTTATGTGGTGCACCCCTGCAGGGAAGTTTATCTATTCGAATAGACGTGTCCCTCGGTAGAAGGACGACCCGGAGTTGTACCTTGACCTTATGACAACTAGAACTGGATACTTAATAAAACACACCCTTCCAAGTGCCAGATACAACCCGGTGATCGCTCTCTAACAGGGCGACGAGGAGGGGATCGCCGGGTAGGATTATGCTATGCGATGCTACTTGGAGGACTTCAATCTACTCTCTTCTACATGCTGCAAGATGGAGGCTGCCAGAAGCGTAGTCTTCGACAGGACTAGCTATCCCCCTCTTATTTTGGCATTCTGCAGTTCAGTCCACTGATATGCCCCTTTACACATATACCCATGCATATGTAGTGTAGCTCCTTGCTTGCGAGTACTTTGGATGAGTACTCACAGTTGCTTTTCTCCCTCTTTCCCCTTTCTATACCTGGTTGTCGCAACCAGATGCTGGAGTCCAGGAGCTAGAGATCCCGAGGATGATTCTACATGGAGTTCGGCTTCGAGGAGTAGTTAGGAGGTCCCAGTCAGGAGGCCTTGCCTTTTCGATAGTTGTTACTTTTGTGCTAGCCTTCTTAAGGCAAACTTGTTTAACTTATGTCTGTACTCAGATATTGTTGCTTCCGCTGACTCGTCTATGATCGAGCACTTGTATTCGAGCCCTCGAGGCCCCTGGCTTGTATTATGATGCTTGTATGACTTATTTATGTTTTAGTGTTGTGTTGTGATATCTTCCTGTGAGTCCCTGATCTTGATCGTACACGTTTGCGTGCATGATTAGTGTACGGTCAAATCGGGGGCGTCACACTCTTTCTCCTCACCAGTTGGTAAAACCAAGTACATGATTGGCCTTCTAATTCATAATTGGTTTTGTCAGTGAGGGAGTACAAGTGTACTAGTAAAAAACAACATTATTTTCTCATGGCAGTCGGAAAATAGAGATGAACACATGCATTAAATATCATTCTTACCTAAAGGAAGGTTATGGCGCCAATATGGATGATGAGGATTGGAAAACATATCCCCCTTTGTGCAGTTCCACCAAAATGAACCAACTGTTCCATTCCGACATTCCAGTTAAACAGCACAAAAGTCACTTCTTTTAAGAGGAGTTTTGTGCAGTGCACCAAAAGGTCACAACAGCAACCAGGTGAATTGGATATCCCTATTTGCACAAAAAGGCATAGAGGAAACAGTTAGAGTCTCAAACAATTACAGGCAAAAACATTTGGCTAAACTTGTCATGGCTTATAATAGTGGCATGGCTTCATTTTTACCAGGGACATTAGATTAAGAACAGCTAAGCTGCGTTCGGTTGACAGGTTTGGTGCAGGATTTTCGTAGGAACACAATTCCTACGGTATTGTTTCCCTTCCAACCGTTCGGAACACGGGAAAGGTGAATAGTGTTTCATAGGAAAGCTGGTCTGGTAGTACTGATTCCATAGGATTAGAAACATCCACGCGCTGCTCATTTTTTGCGCGGAAGCCCGAGGCAGGCGCTCATGCCATGCGTTAGACAGGTTGCTGTGCTGTGTTGCTGGAATAAAAAAATCAACCTATGTGTGGTACGTGAGGTGAGGACAAGAGTAGTCACTGTGCAGCTGAATAAACAAATAGCATCTCATACTGCCAAGCATGCTACTCTAAAAAAACAAATTTGTACATTTCGTAGTCCATCCGAACACATTCTCTTGAGAGTTTCCTCCGGTTCGCTGTTCCATAGTTTTATACCTACATTCCTTTCCTATTCCTCTATTTTCATCAAGACCTATGTTTGCTGCCCCTTTATTCCGAACGGGGCCTAAATATTTGGTATAAGGGCATGGGACAGTGGGTGCACCAGCAGTCCAGCACCATGTACGTAAACAGGGGCATAAAGTGGTGATTCATAGTTTGTTGCCCCGAGAAACAAACATCCAAGAAACATATCTGGGTTGGTCCCATTTTTGTTCACTCTATCCACCTACTCCTATGTGTGGATAGCAAATCTAGTCCTGGTCATACCACTGTGTACAGCGTTACCCCTATATTTCCCTTTTCGACCAAGAGACCGGTTGGATGACCAGTCTGTACTACTTTCACTCCCTTTCCTTGCTGTTTGTACCAAGTCCGATGTACTCCCTCCGTTCGGAATTACTTGTCGCAGGAATGGATGTATCTAGTTGTATTTTAGTTCTAGATACATCCATTTCCGAGACAGGTAATTCTGAACGGAGGGAGTACATACTAAATTCCCCCACCCCCACTTTATTTCTTGTTTGAACCAAGTACTCCCTCCGTCCGGAATTACTTGTCATCAAAATGGATGTGTCTAGAACTAAAATACATCTAGATACATCCATTTCAATGACAAGTATTTTCGGACGAAGGGAGTACAAGATTCGACTCCATGAAGTAGCTTTACCTCTAACAATAGAAGAAAAAAATATGTGACGTTGGACCATCCGATCGAGAGGGGCTGAGAGGTAGAAAATGATGCACATGCAGCGACGTAGTGAGCTGGGGAAGTAGAGCTAAGGCGGTTTCGAACGAAGATATACCTGAAGGTCGTCGGGATGTGGATAGGTGGGCGGCGGGAGGCCGGATCCGCCCACAGGCAACGACGAAGGGATCGGAGGACCTCCCGTGCCAGTGCTCGGCCAGAGATAACGGTGCGGCCGGCAGTGGGTCTCCTCCCTTGCTGTCAACGACGGCCTAAACGCTGCCCCTCCTCCCCTTCACCGGCGAAGGGGGATACGTCTGGATCTGTAACCAGCGGTGAGGATAGAAAGCCAGTGTTTTTTGAAGGGAGAAAGACAGTGTTACTACCCCTATCTTGTTTAGATCTGGAGAGGATGAGAGTGTGTGCATAGAGAAACCCTAGCAAGCAAGCGCGGAGGCTCCGGCCTATATATACGTAGTGGGGTAGTTTTCCTTTTTCACTCCATCAAAACAATCGTTTAAAATTGTGTACTACTACATGCCAGGTCGCGGTTTTTTTAGTTGTTGATTGTTTTTTGAGATAGCTACCCGCTTGTTCCAAGTGGTGTTACGGTGTGCCAGGTCGCACTTTGTATCGTTCAAGTCTGGTACTACAAGTCCCTCCATTAAATGAACAACCAACCCCTCGTAAAAATTGTGAACAAGCCCACGGCTAAAATTAGCGGAAACGTGGGTTGCCCCAACATGCATTATTATTTATATTTTCTACTCCCTCCGTTCCTAAATATAAGTCTTTTTTATAAGCCACACCTAAGACAAGAATTTTTTTTATTAGCAGTGAACCCCACATGTCATAGACACAAAAATTGTGGTAAGATTCCCTTAGGCAAGCCAAAGTGTGTCTAACAATTTGAGCAACTCAGGTTAGGCAAGTGTGGCAAGTGTGGCAAAAATAATGTGGCAACATAAGACAAACATAGTCACAATCCAAACAGCCCCGTAATTTTTTGTGACATGCATGAAAATTTGGTTAGTTAAATTTATAGTCAAAATTTGGCAAGGTGCATCAAATCAACACATGCAAGTATCAAAAGGAAAGTCACGGCATGCATGCATGCGTTGTACTCCCTCCGTTTCCAAATATAAGTCTTTTTAGAGATTGCAACAAGTGACTACATACGAAGCAGAATATGTCTACTCCTACATACGAAGTAGCCCATTTTAAATGTGTAAAAAGACTTATATCGAGTGCAGTGCTTTGATGTGTCGCGTCAACTCATACAAGACCGAGAAATTTGATTACTACAACGCCCTCTCCCTCGCGGACTGAGCTCCGGTTCCTTAACTGCACCTGCCTTTGGCTGCATGATAGGAGGGCTAACCACCTGTTGGGCCCACCTGTCATAGACGCAAAGGTAGGAGCAGTAAGTAGAAGCTTTCGCTACACGCTATCCCTCCCGCACGAGGTGGACGGACATGCAACAGTGGATTCGATACTGTAGAAGTAGGAGTAACATCATTGTTCGTCTTCTCGAAGAGGCGAAGAGCCAAGCGCAACCCGAACGTGGCAGTTGCGAACGCTCGCGTGGTGCGGTTCCTTGGAGTACTAGCCAGGCTCTTGCATGAGACAAAATTGCTATTGTTTAACAATTAAACTCCATTATCCATTGTTGATACTCATTCTACATAGGTCCACGTGCTTAGCACCGTTTCCTCCTAGGGTCACCAATGTTTATTTGCTAATTAATAGCATTCCATGCAATGAACTAGCCATTGCAAGTCATTAAAAGCATGCACACCTCTCATCTCTTATTGGTTGATATGTCAAGAAACAAGAAACAAGGTAGAAGTTAATGCACCGCGCCTAAGTGTTTTGGGACTATTTAGTTTTCGTAAGATGACTTACACACCTAGACGGAGGGAGTAGTATAGCCCTGTAAACCGGAAAGGAGTATTTGCCTTTCTAGAGATTTCAACAAGTGACTAGACTACACCGTGTGCAGTACTCCCTCCCTTCCGGTTTATAGGGCTCAAATCTCAAATCTCATGAACCAAGGCATTTTGCGATTGGAGGAATGTATCTCGTACTTTACAAAACTACCCTAATTAAACTCATGCATTAATTACGTAGTTCTCTCGTTTTCCTCTCCGCCTTGGTCGTGGTGCACAATATTGAGCACTCCTATATGACTAGCCGCTCTATCTACATGCGGGACATTTCAAAGCATCCGGGCCCGCGTGCCATCCACCAAATCACAGCGAGGTGCTACAGTCGAGACTCACCTGTCACCCCGGTGTGGCCGTCATGACCCGTCATATCACAAAACCCACACCTTTACCAGCAGTGGTAAGGTGGCCTCCAAGTTGGACTGGACGAAGCAACCATCATTTCACTGGAACGCTCGTTCAAGCCCTTTCTTCCCTTTCTTGAAGAAACCTCACTCCAGGCTACTCACTTCTGCCATTTTTCTTCTATACCGACGAAGGAAAGTGGGCGAATCAGTTATGCTGCTATATTTTCATTCCAAGAATCTTCTTTTTGCGAAGCACCGACCGATTCTCACATCATATTCTTTTCCCGTTTTCATTGTGATTGTGGTTTCCTTTCGATTGCTTTTTGTTTGTCAGTTCATTGATGGATCCTGGAGCACTAGGCAAAGAGTTGCCGACGGACAACCCACTGGAGACAGCGATCTCCAGGAAGCGAGCACCGACCAACGAGTTGACCATGTTGGCGGGCCAACCCATGGAGACGAAGAACTCCAAGAAACAAGCACTGGCCAAAGAGTTGAGGACGTTGGCGGATGAACTCCTCAAAGAAAGTTGGAAGAACAGCAAGGGCCCCACCGTGCCTACCCCAGGAACTCTGATTGCCACCTATGTGAGGCTCAAGACCGAGTTTGAGGAGATAGTCGCCGTTGAGAAGCAGTATTGCCCTGGCAAGGTGATGGCCCCCATCGAGGATGAGGAGATGGCCCCCGGAGGGATGAGATCCCCCGGTGAGCTGCACAAGGTAAAAAATAATGGCTTATTACCATAGTTGTGGTTTTTGATTATTTGCAATGTGCTTGCTAATATGTTAGGGTTGTGCAGGTGCCGGTGGACGTCCTTGATGATTCCGATGTCGTGGCCCGTCCTGTTGGCATCGCCCCGGAGATCGATTCCGATGTCGCTGTCCATCCTGTGGACATCGCCCCAGAGATCGATTCCGATGTCGCGGTCAGTCCTGTGGACATCGCCCCAGAAATCGATTCCCATGCCGCTGTCCGTGCTGTGGTCATTGGCCGAGAGATCGATGACAAGAAATAGTTGGTCGCGCTAATCCTTCAGGGTAGTTTGCATTGCCCTGTGTTTAATTACCAGAACGATGCGTGTTATCAAACCATCTTAGGGCTAGTGCACTGTCTTGTGTGGGCGGATCTTGCTACTTTTGTTTAATAGTGAATCATCCGATGAATCATGCGAACCCTCTCCGAGTTATGGAAACAGATGTATACTCACCAGCTTTTGATGTAATATATGGCATGCTTAGATGTAAGTTTGAACTGTTTATCATATCAGCAGGGCTTGTTTGATGATTCTTGGTGTTAGTAGGCTAGCTACTGTGCGAGCTATAGTACTTGCAAAACACTCACCGAAGAGAAACGTTGGGGCTGATGAGCTCGTGGTACACTTATACTTATCCCTCGTCGATCGACCAATAGCCCTAGCTCCTAAAATTGTAGGCTTAGCGATCGATCAGACAAAAGTCGACATACATTCAGGCCTCATTTGGTTCATAGGGTAGGAAAATCGTAGCAAAAGTACAGAGAACGTGCAACACAAAATCATAGCAGTGCAGAGACGTACTCCCTCCGTTCCAAAATAGATGACCTAGGCGGGCTAGTTTGGCCTAGTGGGTTTCAGTGATATGACATGGTACAGTGCCGTCCAGTCTTCGCGTGTGGTAGCAGTATTGTGGGTACAGTAAGTTTTCTTGAAGAAGCGGAATTCAACGAACTCATGATGGTTCCTTCGTCCGAACAACTTACAGTGGGAAAGGTTGGGCCTGCGATACGACCGGGGTAGACCAGGATAATTTTGTGCATGGCAGGTGGACCAGGATGGTCGACGTCCCACATGTCGGTGAATGAAAGTATTCTTTCCGATATAGAGGACGAGCAACGAGTATTCATTGTTTATTTTTGATGAAAGCTATTGTCTCCACTGTTACGACGGAGGAGTGTGAAACACGGCAGCCAAGTGAACTTGGCATGTGCACCACTCCCTCCTTCCTCATGTAATGCCTAGGTTACAACTTTTTCTCACTTTCTCTCTATCTATTTACTCTCAAATGTTTTTTACGTTTCTTTTTTTAAGACACAATTGTTTTTTATGCCTTTTTTTAGAATTATTTTTTATACCTAGGAGCACGTGTAGAGACGGGCTCTTGCAGAGCCCACTCCTTGACTTTGTCAATGCCTCTCTCTCCTCCACATAAGGAGTACTACTTGCTATGCATGCATGCGGCGGGCAGCTGGCGTCTTGAGGGGCCAGGGCGGTGAGAGCGGGCTCCAGAAGCGGTCCGGACTCCAGCATGGCCCACCTCACATTATCACCATATATTTCTTGGAGTCCGTGCGCGGTGGGCGGGCGATCTCTTCTCCCTCCCCCGTTTCTCTCTTCTCAGCCGATGCCCGCCGAGCGATTAGATTTCGGCTATCGATGATTTATTCAATTACGGTCCCACATGTCAGTGAAATTGCAAGACAACGCGTGTCCCCTCTGGTGAGCGGCGTGCGAGCCGGACTGTTGGGGTTGCGACGCTTACGAGTCATAAGTGTGCCGCCTTTTCCTTTAGAACTTGCAAAGCGTAACATTTTCGCGCGATCGATTGATAGAAATCCAGAGCAAAATGACGAGGGCGGTGCTTTCCCGCTCGTTAGGCGGGCTAGTTCGAGTGATATGACGTGCTACAGTGCCATCCACTTGCTCCATTTTTATGTAAGCAAGAGTTTACACTCTTACGCGGGAGGAGTGCGAAACACCGCGGATCTGATTTTGATGGAGGGATAACTGTTCCCTGCCAAATAATGGAGGATTGTTAGCGATTATAGCATGATAGTTAGGGCATCTCCAGCGCCGGCCCACAAATTTACACCGGCATCTGTCCGAGGACACTGATGGATGCCATCCGATGCTGCCCGCATACCTTTCGACAACTATATGAACTAACCGGACGAAATTCGTGCAAACAAAGAAAATTTCAAATTAACCGGATGAAATTCATTACATTTTGAAAATTTTCCTACAAACTAGACGAAATTCATTACATATTTCGCACAAACCATACTAAAACCTACTGTAAACCTAATCTAAACGATTTCCGGCCCCCGACCACCATGTCCGGCCATGAACCCGAGAAAGCCAGCCATTGCCTTTGCCTCCTCCTCATCCGCCTCGATAACCTCTTCCTCCAGAGCGGCGGCGACCTACCGTGTACTACTCTTCCTCGCTGCCGGCTGCGCCCGCG
>NC_057805.1:133749156-133754442 GCF_018294505.1 Triticum aestivum | reverse complement strand
CGACAGTACGTCGAAGAGAGCTTTGGAGCGCGCCCGGAGCGGAGCCGCCGATGTCCCTCGTCTGCTCCTGCGACAGTACGTCTAAGAGAGCTTCGGAGCACCAGGAGGCCATGGTTGAAGTGATGCCGACAGAAGGAAGGGACCGGAGGAGAATAAGTGTGGGTCTTTGGCTATGGCTGGGAGCTGGGGCTCAAGTTAATATAGCGGGCGAATGGCAATGAGCCGCGACAGATGGATGGACAACTGGCGCCGGAGTAGGTTCGTCGGGCGTGAATGCGAACACTGCTTCAGTGACTTAACTGCAGAAGCGTTTGGGTTACTGACATGTGGGCCCAACGGGCATCTGGCCCGCATGTCAGTGACATACCAATTACACCTGCAGTTAAGTCCGGTGAATGCGGCATTGACATTCTGGAGAGACGGTGACCGTTTCAGGTGGGAAGCGCGCGCTAGCGATGGAAGGGGTTTCGGTGTGCAGTGGCACTAAGATTGGTCGCTCATGATAGTACATACTCCGTACCATACTACCATAGTACCCTCTCTAGCTTAGGCTGTTTTATAGATTGTCGTTGTGATGGACGATATACATGAGCAAGGCGGTCCGAGTATGACCGTTGGTGTTGAGCCAGGTGAATACATGCTCGGCGTTCGCGTAGGCCTCCATCAAACGTCTAAACAATAATGTCAGGCACCGCCAGGGCGCGCAGGTGATGGGCTCGCCGTTTGCATTGCACCATGAGCAGGACTTTGATTTAGAGGGCGACGTGCATGCATTAGCATGCTTTGACAGTGTGAGCGTGAGTGTCTGACGCGAAGTATTTCATTTTCATTTGGCTGGCGAGGGTGCGTTGCAGCGACGAGTCCGTGGTTTGATTCCCCACATACGCATAATTTTGGTTTTTACAGTATTTCTTTCTCCATTGACAGGTAGGCCCGCGTAGATAGATAAAGAACACGAGCTGTGAGGCGCATGCGGACTGTTTGACTGGTCAACCAGACAAATATGGAGCTATACGCTGAGCCAGTGACTGTATAATCACCATATCTCGTATACAATGATCAAAGTGAGCTATCAAGACAAGTTCGATGACCGCCAATGCATTTTACTCGGTAATAAATGACCAGGATTGAAGGGGAATCAAAATTTGCTTCGTCTTCTGTCCTTGAGCTCTTGACAAACCAATGCACTATACGGTTGTCCGGCCACTCCACCCCAGAGCTCTCACCAAGCGTCGTTCATGCCACCGCGCCGCACACTAACCGGTAAGGCAGCGATGGCATCCTGCCGCGCCGAGTTCCTCGCCGCCCACGATCGCACACAAAATGGTAGGGAAGCGATGGCATCCCGCCGTGCCGAGTTCATCGCCGCTCGCGACCTCACAACTATGTGGGAGGAATTTGAAGATGCCAAGGCCGAATGGGCGGTAGAGCAAGAGGCGGCCAAAGCCGCACAGAGGGAGCGGAAAAGTCAGAAAGCACTCAAGAAAAGAGAGGCCCGCTGCCACAAGAAAGAAAAGGACGCACGCGCTGCTGCGGAGAGGTCGGCGGAGATCCAAGCACGGTGGGGTGTCGCCGAAAAAGCCGGGAAGGAGAACGACGGCGTCTGGCCAGCATGTGAGAAGTAGTAGTACTAGTAGTTAGTGTGTGTGTCTGTGTCTGAGTACGAGCATGTACCAATACTACTAGTTACTACTGTAGTTTTTAGAGCAAATTACCAGTACATTAGCCTAGACTAAATGGAAAAATTCCTATCCTAAGCATCAAATGGCATCTCTTTCTCTATAGGAATTGAGATGCATGTCATCTCACTTCCTATGATTTTCATATTCCTATCCTATGAAAGAAAGGAGGCCTCTGTTGGAGTAACTACTGTAGCTAGCAGTACTGCTGGTACAGTAGTTTTCTTCAAGAAGCAGAATTCAATGAAGTCATGATGGTTCCTTCGTCCGAGCAACTTCAAAGTGGGAAGTGGGCCTGTAATTTGACGGCTCATTAGTCATTGTTACTGCGGTGCGACGACCTGGGTGAATCTCCCTTGGAGTTCTGCGTCCATGGCAAGTGGACCAGGATGGTCGACGTCCCACATGTTGGCGAAGGGAAGTATTCTTTCCGATATCGAGGAGCAAGGAAACCGCGTGGTATAGTATCACTGCTGATTGGTTCGCAAAAAAATAGTATCACTGCCTGTTTATAATTATTTTTTTATTTCTGATGAATGCTAGCGTTTCAACTCTTACGACGAAGGGTGCCAAACACTGCACGTGCTGGATGTCCCACACGTCAGCAAAAGGAGTGGGACATGAACAGCGTGGTAGAGCCCAGCGTAAAAAAACAGCGTGGTAGAGCGTCTCCACTTCTTCCACTTCTGGGTCGGAGACCACACGTAGTAGTACTTAGTGGTATGAACGATACAAAGTGCGACCTGGAGAGAAAGACACGTCTAGTTGGAAGGTCTCGGGGCATACACGTAAACAAATATAAAAGTTAATATGTGCCTCCAACTAATATAGTAGTAGTAGAGTACTTAGGCACGTACTCCATAACATCACCGTGCATTGCACGTACAACATTTAGTGGTAGTACGTAGTAAGAGACAAATGCCGCCCAAGAGTTCCCTTCTCGACCTACTTTTGGGTGTTTGGTAGAGTGTATGGAGGATGCATGAGTCCACACTAGTTTAGCACAAATACACTAGAAGCATGCATGAAGAGAGCATGCATGAAGAGGGGTGTTGAGTTGAGCATGCATGAAGAGGAACAACTATGCTGAGACGAGAACGCAACCAAACACACCCTATATGCCACGCATGTTCATACCATTTGTGCCTTTCTACTTCACTTACTGCGCTACATTACTCAGGTTCGTACGTCCACTCCTGGGTACATGTCCGTCTCGTAGTTCCAGTCCCACGTGTTCTTCATATAGATGGAACGATCCTTGCATAACACGTGCACCTTGATGCTAGATGTCTCGTGTGTTGGCAAAAGGATGAACAAAGCTCACGTAAAAAAATAGAGTGGAAGAACATAGATTCCAGACGACTGAGAAGGAACAAGGAACCTCGTGGTGGAGCGTCTGCACTCATAATATTTAATATTATTCAGCGATATAAAATTAACCAATCATCTCCACAGTGGACTGGAAGAGTACGAAACACGGCAGCCCAGTGTAGTTACATCATACTAGTACATGGCTAACCCACGCTATCACCATATTTCTTGGCTTCCGTGCGACACCTATCTCTAGTAATCCAGCAGCCTGTATCGCTTCTCCTTCCTCGTCTGTATCAAAGTGCGGCGGGCTGGCGTTTCTACCGTCTATTGAGGTCGGTTAACTATCACATGTTAGCGACATGCCAAGAGCATTCTAAAAAAAATTCCTTTCACGTTCCGTTTTCAAAAAGAAAAAATCCTTTCACGTACGAATTTGCCTGTATGCTTTGAGCAACTTGCATGTCTTATACTGCTCCTGTTTGATACTCTAACTTAGCCAGAGGTTAGACTAACTCATGACTAACCCTGAACTAACTGTAGCCAAAGAGGTGTTTGGGTGATAGGGTTAGATTGACAATAAATGCACTTCATGGAGAGAGAAAAGTGATTTTTTAGTGGTCCCAATGAGAACTATCTCTAGTTAGCACCTCTTGGGTGGGATAGTTTTTTTGGTGGGTTCGGTGCAACTTGCTCCAATTTAAACCCTCATGCTTGGATACTTTAGGGATATTTGGGCCCCAACTAGCTCAAACTAACTCCAACCCATGGATCCAAACAGGGCCTATGGCCAGTCTCGACGCGGAGCAGTCGCGTGCACCGGGAAGCGGCGCTCTCTCAGCCGTCGCGCCACTTCAAAGCCGGCGCCAGTGAGAGGTCGCCTCCGCTCTGGCCAGGCATTAATGTGGCACTGATGCTCCAGGGCGACGCTGACCGTTTCACGCGGGAAACGTGCGCTGGCAAGGGAGTATAGGTTTTGAACCGTTTCAGGTGTAGTACTGGTAGTTTGCAAAACTACTCAATTATTGCACTCAGTTTCCTAAGAAATTGTGGTAAAAAACGTTACTCCACAACCCGCTTCCCTTCTCCTTCCTCTTCCACCGCTCGCGCACGTCCGCGGGAAGCGACCGGTCAACCCTTATATAGGAGTGCTAGCACAAAAAGATGCATGCATGACCACTAAAATTTCCATATTAAAGCGCCGCTCCGGCGGGAGTATGGCGTATGTTGTTACCTTCGGCCGGCCCATGGCTATCGAGCGACGGCGACCAGAGAAGAGGCGGCGGGAGGGGAATGAATGCAGCTACTGTTTGGGTTCGCCTTCCGGCTTTAATAAATGCGCAGCATCACGTGTACCCGCGGGTGCACAAATTGTAACGTACGTGTCTGCTTAAGTGGGCGTCACATAACTGGTGTGTGTGAGAGAGAGATTCTGAGAGACAGAGTGCGTGGGTGCGACTCTACTCTTCGGACATGTACTCAACCTTTTGCATCGGGATATAAGTATAATGGTATTTACTTTAGCTAGTGATTTACGTGGCCATGTTAACGTGGTTGTGTCAAAAAAAATGTCACTTCCTGCTCGTGATTTGCGTTATATAATTACAAGCAAGATTCTCGTGCATTGCACGGAACATCAATATGCATTTTTTTACAGAACACCTGTTGTGATTGACCCATGCAGGAGTAATCCCATGTGTAAAAACTAATGATATCTCGAGAATTTTGTCGTAAAACTGGTATCTCGAGAATGTCATCAAAAAAATGAAAGATGAGAGATAAGGCTAGGAGGAGTGGAGCGTGGTGGTGACTGGTGGTCGGAATGGGCGGAGGCATGGGGATGGACGGCGCCGGCAGGCGGCAGCGGCCACCATGCATGCTAGATTGTTCCAGAGACTTATTCCTTTTTTAATTGCTGAGCAATGAGGTTGCGGGAGATAATGATGTGGAGAGAGGTGTGGGTATCTTTTGTAAAATTATCATAGTTTGCTTTCTATCCTCGGATATAGATCATACGGTCTGTATTACAAGATGGCAGGCACACCATCACCGCCAACTCATTTTTTATAAGGGTACAGATGATAAGTTTGCTGACTACTAAATTAAAGTGGAATTTGTCCATGTTATGCAAGTAAATAAAGGTGATTGTTTATCATACGGGCAAGGTTTGATGAAGGGTGGTAGGAACAAATGCTCCGCCTAGAGCATGTGTGTGTGAGATGGAGTCTTAGTGTGTGTGTGGGGTGTGTGTGTGTGAGAGAGAGAGAGAGGAGAGAGAGAGATGGAGTCTTAGTTT
>NC_057805.1:133739540-133748857 GCF_018294505.1 Triticum aestivum | reverse complement strand
TGTGTGTTTGTGTGTGTGTGTGAGAGAGAGAGAGATGGAGTCTTAGTGTGTGTGGGGGGGTGCGTGCGTGCATGCGTGTGTGTGTGTGCGTGTGTGTGTATGTCGCGGGGTCCTCTGTGGCGGATGTAATTTAAGTGTGCATGGCTTCATCATAGAGAGGTGATGTGTATGGCAGAGGCCACCAACGATGGGGTGCGAGAGAGAAAATGCCTGTAGAGAGGGAAGAGAAGGTGTGTGTGCGTAAGAGGAGTCGACATCGAGAGAACATGTTTGTTCGAGAGACACCGAGGAAGACTACTATATATCGATGGTGCATGTAGGCGGGAATTAAACAAAGGGATGGTCTTATTGGTTTCGGGGATATAGGGGAAGAGTGAGAGGAGGGGGGGTAGCTAGAAGGAGATTGTTAAGTGTGAGTGTGTGTTTTACCCATCCAGGAGGAAGTTATGTGCACAAAAGAGGAGAACGATTCGATGTGGCGTTAGGATTGAGGGTAATTAACTACGTATGGAGACATAGAGACCTTGAACGTGCATGTGTGAGAGGTATACATGTATACGTGGGATGTATGTGTGTGTGCGCGCGCATGATCGAGATAAAAGAAAGAAGACATAAGTCATAAGATCAACGACATGGGAGAGACGGATCGGTATGACAATATGCATACATGTGAGAATGCAGGGAAGAAGGCCTGACAATTGAGCATGTGTTTTTGTCTTTAAGAGATAGTGGCGTGGGCTGGAGCATGCATCTATGGCGAGCAGAGGGAGTGAGGCGCAACGATTGTGCAAAAGAGACCAACCTATAAATGCATATGTATGGATAGACATATATAGTGTGGGTGATAGGAAGCAAGACTCTGTGTGAGAAAGAAATGTTGACGGAGAAACTGCAGATAGATACAGAGATGGAGATGCTAGCTAGAGGGACATCCGCTAGTTTGGGTGTTGGAGATGACCTTCGGGTGGTTCAAAGGGTGAAGTTATATATGTGTGTGAGAGGGCACTTGACTGCATGCAGAGAGAAACATATGTAGTGTGCGTGATAGGAATCAAGAGTGAGGGCGAGAAAGAAGGTTGATGGAGAAACAGATAAATAGAAAGATAAAGATGCTAGCTAGTGTGCGTTAGAGATAGGAGTCGAGTGGATCAGAAGGCTGGGTTATGTGTGTGGGTGTGAGAGAGATATAGAGAGGGTGCATGTGAGTCACATACAAACAGATATCAGAGAGAAATGAGATCCAGAGAGACAGAGTTTTGTGTCTGCGAGAGAGAAAGATATTTCACAACGAGAGTGATAGCTAGAGAGACATACGAGGGAACGTAAGATATCTCTAGGGAGAGAGGGTGTGTGTGAGCGACGTACAAGAGAACAATGGAGAAATATGAGACCCTGGGAGACAGAGTTTGTGTGTGTGTGTGAGAAAGAGACATTGAAGAGGAAGAGTCGTAGGTTCTCATATCTAAGGAGCGAAAGACATCTCTGTATGAGGGGTGTGCGAGTGGCACACATGGGAATAGTAGAGAGAAATGAGACCCCGGGAGACAAAGTTTTGTGTTTGTGTGAGAGAAAGAGATTCCACATGGAGAATCATAGTTAGAGACACATAGCAGGGAGCGAGATATACTTAGAGAGAGATAGAGTGATGAAGGTCGAGGGAGAGAGTACCGTCAGTGTGTTACGAAGATAAAAGATCATTGTCGACATACAGGTAGCACGAGAGATACCTGAGAGACGATGAACGCGTATAGGTCCAAAGAGATAGTCCTATATAAGCATGAGTGATAGCTATATGAGACGAATATCTGGATTAAAGGGGATTCAAATATTTAAACTGGAGATCACGACATCGATAATATCATAACGCAGATTGGTGTATCAAACATGCATATTCATTTGAATTTGGACACACGTGTAATGTTATATAGTTTATCAATATTGGTGATCCATAGATTCTTCAATTACAAACAATGCATGGTTTATATGCAATTAATGTCTAAATGGGATTACACTATATGTTGCGTGTGTGAAACACATTATACATGTTTGAGAAGTAAAAAAAACCCGCATGAAACACACATTAATTGGAGACAGTTAGCGAGGAATGCATACATTGGATTTCAACATAAAGTGGTTTCAAATATTTGAAAATCCAAATTGATGGATACAACCTTATGAATCTGAGATCATGCCATTTGTAAACCATATTTATGTATAAATGGTGTTGTGCTTTTGAAAGTATATATAAAAAATGATGTATATAGAATGTAATTCCAATTGAAAATGGATCCCGCCCGAAAAAATAGAATATAATCGGGATTCGAATTGAGTTGGCACGGTAAATGTGCACTCTGCAAAATTTGAACGAAGCGGGGAAAGTCGCAGTAACCGCCCGAAACCAAAATCTGCGAGATGGAAATCACTACTGCCTATCCCTGCCACGCAAAGCCTATCTGCTGGATTTCTATAGGTTTTGATAGGGGTAGGTTTGTAATTTCACCCAAATGTGACGTAACCGCCTCTCACCCGGATTCATACACGGTGGGCGCCAAAACACAGTGTGTCCTCGGCCGAAATCGACTCCTTCCCCGATTCATATTCATACACGGTGGGCGCCAAAAACAAATTCTCGTCGGCAAATATTCGGTGTATGCGAAATTACCGTCCTATCCCCAACCGACTAATGTTGCTATGATGTAGTAGAAATTTGAAACGGGGGATAAGTTTGTAAATTTCCTCGCATTTGAGACAAGCGCGCCCTGAATACATGGTTCCCCCCTTCCTCTCTACCTCCCTTTTCCCCATTCGTACTCCGTGGGCGCCAAAACACCCTCTCCACCCCACCCTCCTCCGTCCGCCGCTGTCCGCCACCCCATCCACCGCCGTCCTCCTCCACCATGCCGGAGCTGATACCCCGACGCCGCCGTCCATTACAAGAGATTGACCTCTCTCATCCACGGCTTCGGACCAGGATCCTTGCATCCCGTCCTCTCGCTTCATCCCCGCCGTCGTCCACCTTGCCGGCGCCGCTCCTACGACCGTCTCGTCCACCGTGCCCCGCCGCCACCATCTACCCTCCTAGATCGGCTTCCACGCCGCCGACAGCCATCGCTACCGCAGCACCGTCAAATTCTCAGCAGATGCGTACACGGCGCCGCACTAGAGGCGGTACTCTTTCGTATCTGCTCAACTTATTTATCGCAGCAAGAAAATAGATCGCCACTGCTTTACTCTGATTTCTTGTCTTGGTTGCGAAGTTGCCTTTGAACGGTTTGCACCTTCAGATCCGTCATGGCACGCTCAACACTATACTCCCAATGCTTATGGTTTCCCCCTTTTATATTCCACACTAGTTAAATCACAGTAGACTAAATTTCAAAATTGGGTTAGTCGATTCTTCAGAGCTCGCCGGAGTTCGCCGGTGCGAACGAAGGGGCTCGGGTGGTTATGGGGCCTTGCCGAACGAAGAAAACTCGACGCGGGTGGGGGTTGGGGCGGGGTGGGCGGTGGGGGTGGCGGAGGAACACAGGCGCCGGGGGCCGGTGGTCCGGCCGGCAGCCCGTGCGGTGTTCTGTATGGGAAGAATCAGAGACGAGGAAGAAGATGGGTTAGGAGACGTAGGATCTTCATCCAACCGCCTGAAATGGTCGAGAGACAGCTGGGAGTTGCATTCTTAATGCGCTCTGGTTCATCATGTGTGGGCACTGCGCAACCAACATTTTATTATCCAAAATCTGCTTGCTCTTCTTTACCATGTTCCTCTTCCGTTCTTCTTTAATATGTACTCTCTCCGTTCCTAAATACAAGTCTTTGTATAGATTCCACCATGGACTACATATGGAGCAAAATGAGTGAATCTACACTCTAAAATGTATCTGGATACATCTGTATGTGATCCATAGTGGAAATCTCTACCAAGACTTATATTTTGGAACGGAGGGAGTATGATAGTGATACAGTATGCTCCTTGTACTGAAGATGAGCAGGGACTTTTGCAGTGTAGAGGTCTATACGGTCGGTTGTAATGGACACTTTGAGACTCTTTGATTCGTAGGATCTTGTAAACATAGGAATAGGATTTTTCGTCACCTGCCCACTTGAATCCTATATAAATAGCAAGGAAATGCGGGGAGCTGTGTCGCCTTTGAGAGTAACACTGATATTAACAGTACCGCACCGTCACTTGAAGAGAGCTGGTATCCGAAGCCTTTCTAGCCGTACCGGCAATACTAGCACATATATTCCAGCAAGTTCCACTTTGCTGATTTTACTCTGATGCTTACGGTTTTCCCCATTATATCTACACTATGATCTGTGTAGCTGCTTTGTGTCGCACTAGCAACAGTCCACTCTTGAAGCTAAACACTGCAATGACTTACAAAATTGGCACCAAGGCATTGAGTGCCATTCTGGATGCAATGAAACTCATACGCTCCCCACCTGTTGATTCTTGTTCAGAATATGATCCTAATAACTCTTGTTCAAAATTGCCACATATAGAGAGACATCATGGAATTGCATTTCTTTGGGCGCTGTGATTCATCATGAGTGGGCAACCAACATTGTATGCAATGAAGCAGAACCTCAAGAATATGCTTCCTCTTCTGTTCTTTAACATGTTCCTCTTTGTTTATTCTGTATTTAGTACGTACAGTATGTTCCTTATCAGGAAGGGGCGCAGGGACATCTGCAGTCAACAGCTGATAGAGCTAGCCTGTAGGTGATCGATAGGCTTTCAATTACTAGCGGCAATACAACACCATATTTTCAAGCTAGTTCCACTTTCCCGATTTATATATCATGGTTATGGTGTACCCCTATTATGTACACTATGATCTGCCTAGTTGTTGTGTGCTCTTGTTATCATGGTTTGGCAATAAACTCTCTATATAGTATATTATGAACCTATCATCTGCCAGCTATCCTTACTTCTAGAGCCTATTTTTTGTGTACTTGAGCCAGATTATATAAATGCACGCACCATATTACAGCACACATGAGCTCTCTCATCAGAATCCAGTGATAGCACACAAGTGTTTACAGGGGCGCCCCTATATTAGAATATCATCTGCATTACAAAGATAATCCCACAACTATTTATGTTTTCATGGTTCTCAGATATTATACGCAATTACAGTGAATATCAGAATCCGCGCATCAGAAGAATATTGTGGAACACTGCAATGACTTACAAAATTAGCACCAAGGCATTGAGTGCCATTTTGGAAGCAATGAAACTCATATGCTCCCCACCTGTTGATTCTTGTTCAGAATATCATCCTAATGACTATTCTAACCTCGAGGAGTCAAAGGCAGATGGCCTGTCCTGTTCACCCATCAAGGTGCCTGTTCTAATTTGGCAAGGTTTTATTGATTGCGCGTATCTTGCATATGTTGTCTTGCATTTCTTCTACTTTGTTGCACCGCCATCTGCTTAGTTTACTCATCATATAACTCGAGATGCCATGCCCATCCATTATCAATACATATTCCATCTGTCATCATACCATGTTTTTCCACTCAAATGATGTTCTTGTGCATCAGACATAAAAAAGGAAGAGGGTGATTGCCGAACCTGAAGGAGCACCAGCAAAGTCCTTGAAAAACGTGGTGGTGCCAGAGAAATCAGACATCGCCCCACTTATATTGGCTGTACAACCAGTGACACTAAACGTAGGACCGACTCCAGCAGACTGTACCCATACTTCAAAGGCCACACCACTAGCCCCACCACACAGGACCTGCACTCCAACAAAAGGTATACCGATTTCATTTGCCATAGCACCAGCTGTACCACAGAAAAATCCCACTCCAGCAAAAAGTACAGCAAGTCCACCGGCCGAAGACCTATCCCAACTGCAGAGACGGCCAATTCCTGCAGATTGGAACCCCATTCCATTTATTCCTAGTTTAAAAGACAATGCTTTCAATGTTGTTAGGGACTATGTTGTGACACCCAAAAATTTTATTTTGGTTTTATCAAAATCTTTATTTGATTTGAAGGAGGGTTTTTAAAATTTTCTTCTAAAGAACTCCCCCTCTCAAAGATTTTCTTTTATGACAAGTGTTTTGATTTACCCAAGACTTGATCTTTGGTCTTGGAGGTTTTTCCTTCTCATGTTGGCTCATCACAAATGTTTTTCATTTGGAAAAGTTTTTGATAATCTTTTTTAAAATAGCCTATGGCATTTGGAGTGATCCTTTTTCCCTTCCAAAAACTCCTCTTGCCATGACATGAGTGGAATTTCCCTCCCAAAAGCCATTCCCCACCTTTGTGTCAAGATATACTTCAAATCCAGCAAGTTGAACCTCCCCATGATTTTTTCCTCCATTTATTTCTAATCAAAAATATTTTCTGCCTTCTACTTTGGCTCTTGGAGATTTACAAAGGAGCTACCTTTTCTCCTTTGAGTTTTGCCTCCAAACCAATTTCCTGGCTAGTCCTTAGAGCCCTCAACCAAGATCCATGATGATCCACTGGTCTCCAGTTCAAATATTTCAAATTGAACTTGCTGCAAGTTTGGACCATATTTGCCAAATTTGATGAAATTCATTTGTTTTCTCTTCCTAAAAATCTGAGAAAATTCAGGCAGCCCCTGGATACATTGAGAGGTCACCTCACCAAGTCCCAGCTCCAGAAAAAAATTTCTTCATGCCTAATCATTTCATCGAACACCTGAAGGACACTGTTTCTGTCAAGTTTAGAAGTTCAGTAAACAGTTTCAGAAGCTACTGTCGTTTTCTTCAGAACCTTTCCTCGATCTCGCCAGTAGCCACGGTGGCGCCTTGCTCCCTGTGCTTCCTTCTTATCCCTGCGCCGCACGATCGCCTGGAAGCTTGCGGGCATCGGCGACGAGCTGGTGGAGGTGCGCCACCCCGTGAGCGATGGCAGCAGCGCCCTTTGCGGCTGCCAGAGAGGCGCAGTGTTGGACGGCGCCGTCCAGCGCTGCCCAAGCCACCAGAGGCCGCCACATGGCCATCCACTCACCCGTGCACGCTGCAGTCCGTCGTCGTGAACTGGTAGGCGCGGAGCGCGCTCCCTGCCGCCGCCGTGCCCGTACGGCCGCTCCGTCGAGGACTGGCGTATTACACCAAGCCCGACCGAGGTTTAGCGGAGGAACGGTGCCAGTGATCCACCACGGTGATGCCTAGCCACCTAGACCCCCTGCCCAACCCCTGCCTGACCGTAATTGCTCGCCGGAGCTATCCCGTTCACGGCCACCCCCGCGGATCGCCTATAAAATGAGGCCCCGAGCTCGAACTCGAACCCGCACCACCTCTGCACACCACCAGTACCACGCCAAACCACTGGAAGAGCCCCGAGGGAGTCTTCTTCCCCAATTCCGGCCGACTTGACCCGCTTCGAGACCTAGCTCGATTCACCCCCGTGCGTGCACCCCTACCCCTCAGCTCTTGCCATTAGCCTTCTAGTGCATCCACATCTCTGACCCGCACATCAATTTGAAGCTTGCAGCACCCACCGGAGAGTTCCACCATCGCCCGAACCACCGTCCGCCGGAGATAGTGTCGCCGTCGACGTGGTGCCCTCCGACAGCCAAGTCCACCACCCACCGACGCGGAAGAACCCCCTGAACTTGTAGGTACCCTCCGATCACTCTGCCTCACCGTGGTTCAACGCCGGCGACCACCGCAGCCTTCGGGCGCCGGCGAACTCCGTTGGGAGTTTTTGAACCTGACGGGTCGGACCCCCCGTCAGCCTCTCTTCTCTCTCCCTCGAACCGTTTTCTGAAAGTGCCTTCGGGCAAAACGTGTTTTCTCTCTGGGCTGGCGTATTTCCTACCGAACCGTGTTCTGTTTTCTCAAACAAGCCCCTGGATCTTTTTTGTTTCATTACAGATTGGTCCTTGGACTAAAACTCTTATATCTTTTTAATAAATGATGCTTTTTGATTGATTCTTTTTCTGTCAGTCTTGTATTTTTGTCTAGTTTTTTATAGTATTTATTTGGAAAAATTCTGGAACAATTTTTATGCACGCAACGATTTTCACGTTAGTATACGGTTTGGTTATACCGTAGGTTCCGGAGGAGGTGACGGAGCCGCGAACTTCGCCGAGCTAGACTCCGACTTCTCCGAACCAGGCAAGCATGTTTGAACCTTTCATATGATAGGTGTTTTGCATGTTTGCTTGAATGGTTTGTGCATGGCATAAGAGCATCGGTGAGTGTTACGTTGCATGCAAGGCAACTAACCATGTGCTTCGAAGTTACGGTGATCTTTGATGAGTGATGACCTGATCATGTGGTGACATGAAAGGTAGTAAGATGGTATTGTTGTAGCATGCCAATCTTACGTCATCCGATAAACTCCAACGTTAACGTGGACTGAGCCACGTTACCGTTCTTCCCCCTTTTCGTGCTGCCACATGTTTTCTGCAAAGAATACAGTTTAGTAAGCTGCTAACCTCTTTCCTTGTACACACCAATTAGAGGGGCCAGGATGAGGGTTCCATGGCCCTGGATTAAAGCCATTCATCCGGTCAGGGGGCATGGGTGTTTCCGGTTGGGACCGAGAGGGGGGCACCCCTTAGAGCGCGCGGTATAAATTTGATCCCATGCTACGCGAGGTTGTAGCCTCCCCGTCTCAAGGTTTTTCTTGAACGTTGCCGAGGGTGATTCCTGGCATCAGAATGTTGAATGGGTGTGTACTGGTTAGATGTGTTTCTCCTAAAACACCGTAAACGGAACTAGTCCCTTGTGGCTACTAAAATCCGTTGGCTGTGGTTAAGAGTACAAACTCTGCAGAGTCAAATCCTTCCGAGTCATCGTGTCAATGGTCAAGGATCATGGCCAGTATGTCCATATCCATGATAGTCCCTATGTCAGTCTCCGTGGTAAATCCCCGGTGAACAAACTTGAGTGGTAAACCCGGTTGAACGTTATTCCTGTGGATGGACTAACCTTTTATTTATCTCGTAACTGAATATTCCCTTGAAATGCCTTAAATTCATGAGCTACTGAATTATCAAGTTATGAAATATTAGCCCTTTATGTGATGTCGCTCAGACGTCCGACTGTGGCATGCTCGTTATTTACTTTTTGATATAAGCCCTTTATGTGATGTCGCTTAGACGTCCGACTGTGGCACTCTTGTCATTTACTTTCAAAATAAGCCCTTTATGTGATGTCGCTCAGACGTCCGACTGTGGCATGCTCGTTATTTACTTTTTGATATAAGCCCTTTATGTGATGTCGCTCAGACGTCCGACTGTGGCACTTTTGTCATTTACTTTTGATATAAGCCCTTTACGTGATGTCGCTCAGACGTCCGACTGTGGCACGCACTGTCATTTTTATTC
>NC_057805.1:133713669-133739319 GCF_018294505.1 Triticum aestivum | reverse complement strand
TATTTATCTCGTAACTGAATATTCCCTTGAAATGCCTTAAATTCATGAGCTACTGAATTATCAAGTTATGAAATATTAGCCCTTTATGTGATGTCGCTCAGACGTCCGACTGTGGCATGCTCGTTATTTACTTTTTGATATAAGCCCTTTATGTGATGTCGCTCAGACGTCCGACTGTGGCACTTTTGTCATTTACTTTTGATATAAGCCGTTTACGTGATGTCGCTCAGACGTCCGACTGTGGCACGCACTGTCATTTTTATTCTATTATAAGCCCTTTATGTGGTGTCGCCTTGACGCCCGACTGCGGCATTGTTATTTCATTTGTACCCTTCCGAGGAGTCATTCAGACACTCGATTGGCCTTCAGCATTACTTTGGGATTTCGGGAGGACTACCGCCCGACTTCCTTTTTATCTCCCATGCATAGTTATTTTATTATCTGAGTGTGCTTTATTAATCTGTTCATGTGCATCATGTTTGCATTTGTTATGTCTTATGTCCAAACTGTCTTGCGAGTACTTTCATAGTACTCACCTGGCTTGTTGATTTGGCCAGATGTGGACGAAGGCGATCTCATGGATGAAGAGTTTGATAGTGAGTCCGACGCCTAGAGGAGTCCCAGTCAGTCCCGTGCGATCCTGGATATTGGTCACTTGTATTATATATGCTTCCGCCACCCACAATAAGAATCCTCGAGCCTCACTCCGACGCTCGAAGAGCTGTTAGTTTCAGGAGTCATGTCACCCACTTCGCTGTGACATACCCACCACCGCTTTTATTGTGAGTCAGTAGTTATGCCACCCTATCCGCCTTTATGTATTATCGGCGTGCTTGTAATAAATTGTTGAGCTGTCTCCGCTCAACCTTGTATTATATTTGGTACTCCTGGTTTTTCTTCTGTGATCTAGAATTTGTCTACCAGTGAGGAGGATTCTTCTCTACTGGTCCGTAAAAGGGATCGGTTTCTCAATAAATATTTTTATTGGAAAACCGGTCGTGACAAGCTTGGTATCAGAGCCAGGCTGACTATAGGAAGCCACTAGGTGCGATTGCTAATCGGTTATTAGCGTCTTTAGTGCTTTTTCAGCCTTTTGCAAATGTAGCTATTTTCTGTTGGTCATCATAAATTTATGATTTGACTACCCAGAATTTTTGCCTACTTTTGTAGATGGCTGGCAACGACCGCGAGACTCGGGTATTCACTAATGTGCCCGAGGGGTTTGTCAAACTTCTCGTCTCCATCACCATGCTCACGATCGGGCCAGCGACTCGTCCGGAGTTCACGCTTTACCAGCACAAGCTCAGCGACGACGTGTCTATGCACCAGGCCGTGGTGCAATTCAAGGGAGGACGTTCTGCATCTCGCCATTTCCGTTTTGTGGGAAGGGCCATGGCTACGGAGAGGCATGCCATGCAGATGGCCGCCCGTGAGGCGATAGCTCGCCTTCGAGATATTCTTCCTTCGATGAAGACTCGTCGCTACCGCTACCTCCCATGCCATGTGCCATATACTTGTCACTATGCATTCGCCTGCCATAGGGGAGAGCGAGATGAAGCTATCGAGATGCTTGTTGAGTATCTCAAAGCTCTGGAGGCAGCTTTCGACAACCTCGTGGATGATCTTGTGGTTGCCCGCATGGACTTAGTTCGGGGCTGTTCTGCCAACAGGAGGGAGCTTCTCCACATGGCACTGCCACTGACGTTCGTCTCATCCTCAGCATCCTATTCACCTGCCATTTTGGCCACCGCTCGTCGTCTACCTACCACTGAGGAGTTCGACCAGGTCATTGCTCCCACTCCAGTCAGAGCTGCACCGCCTGTCGCACCCGCGCCATCTCCTCAGCGCAGTGCTGCGCGCCTGGAGCCTATTAGGGAGGAGGTGGAGGTTGAGTCTCCTGCACCGCTGGGTCTTACCCTCGGCAAGGGGAAGGACATCTTCACCATCTCCGACTGAGTACGCCTAGTAGCTGCGCGATGTGTCTGCTTGTATGATATGTTTTATATGTACATAAGTCTGTGGTTGTTGTGTGCGCATCATGTAGGATCCCGGAGGAGTGTGCTAGCTTAATAACATGTCAGGAGTGTGTATGCACATCCTGAGTGATGTATCGTATGTTTGCGTATCGCGTGTAAGATATGTGCTAAGCAGTCCTTTCTCCGTGCGAAATCAAATATTTTCTTGAAAAATCTTGAGGTCTTTTAAATTTTTTGCCTTTGCAAAATATTCCTTGTGCCACACAGTTTTCTCATGAGTTTTGCAAAATATACCCCCAGAGTGGAAAATGTCTTGTCCGTGGACTCGTTCCATGCCAAATCCACCAGAAGAAGTTTATGGAACACAGACAAGCAACAACTTCACACAGGGGCAGTCTAGTCAACAGGACAGCGAGGTAGCCTTATCTCAAGTATGCCGCCTTTTCGAACAAAGCCAGCAACAGCACCAAGAGATGATGAATCACGTCATCAATATGGGAAACCACCGAGAGCCATACCAACCACACTCCAAGTTGCCTGAACTACAGAAGACACGCCCTCCAACGTTTGCTCACACTGATAGGCCGCTTGAAGCTGATGATTGGCTTCGAGACATCGAAAGAAAGTTGATTATTTCTCAATGTTCTGATCATGAGAAGGTGCTTTATGCACCTCACTACCTCATTGGAGCAGCTGCCGCATGGTGGGAAAACTTCCTACACATGCACCCAAGTGAACATAACATCACCTGGGAAGAGTTTAAGGAAGGCTTTCGTGGGGCACACATCCCCAGGAGCATCATAAAAATCAAGAAAAGAGAATTTGATGACCTCAAGCAGAGAGGCATGACAGTGACGGAATACAACAGTCAGTTTACCCAGCTATCTCGTTATGCCTACGATGAGCATATGACTGAGAACAAAAGGATGGAAAAAAATTTGGACGGCCTGGCACCCGCACTAAAATGCCAACTGGTCGTACACACTTTCCCATATTTCAAAACTCTGGTTGACAAGGCCATTACGTTGGAGAATGAGCGCCACAGTCTGGAGGATATCCGTAAGCGGAAAAGGGACAAGACAACTCTTGCTCGCAACAATCGAAGCAAGACTAATGTTCAGAGGAATGAAGCGAGAAAATCCACGACTACTGCTCTAAGGCCAACCAGACAGTTTCATTCAAGGGACAAGGACTTTACATACCGTCTAGGGGTCACTTGCTATGCTTGTGGAGAGGAAGGGCACTATGCCAAGCAGTGCCCAAGACCAAGGAACTCGGCCCCCAAGCCGAACAATGGTGGGAACAATCCAGCCCCCAAGCGCAACAATTTCAACCCCAACAACAATCACAGGAAGGGTCACCTGAACCATGTGACCAAGGAAGAAGCTCAGAACGCCCCAGACATCGTACTCGGTACGTTCCCTGTCAACGCAGTACCTGCCACGGTTTTGTTTGATTCTGGAGCTTCTCACTCGTTCATTTCGAAGAGTTTTGTTTTGCAACATGGTTTTCCAATTCTTCCTTTGGAAAAATCTATGATTATCAAGTCCCCCAGGAATAAGCAGATCACTCAGAGTTACTGCCAAGGAGTGATTATTGAATTCAAAGGACTAAAGTTTCAGGCTAATCTCATCGTGTTGGAAAATAAAGGATTGGATGTTATCCTAGGGATGGACTGGTTGACCACCAACAAGGGATTTATTGACTGTTTCAATCGGACTGTGATTCTCACTCACCATCACGGCAAAACAATAAAGGTTACAGCTCAAGAGAGACCACGGTCACGGCAACCAAAATTGAACAAAGTGGACATTTCAGAACTGAGAAAAGTTCCAGCGGTGTGCGAGTTTCCCGACGTATTTCCTGAAGAACTACCGGGCATGCCACCAGACCGAGAGATAGAGTTCAGCATTGAACTAGCACCTGGCACCACCCCCATCTACAAGAAACCGTATAGAATGGCACCATCCGAGTTGGTAGAATTGAAGAAGCAAATAAAGGAATTACTGGACAAAGGATTTATTCGAGCCAGCTCCTCACCTTGGGGTTCGCCAGTATTATTCGCCAAGAAAAAGGATGGGACACTGAGGTTGTGTATAGACTATCGAGCTCTCAACATGGTCACCATAAAAAACAAATATCCGATGCCACGGATAAATGATTTGTTTGACCAGCTCGCCCAAGCCAAGGTGTTCTCAAAAATTGATTTAAGATCGGGATATCATCAATTAAAAGTACGGACAGAAGATATCCCTAAGACAGCATTCACCTCCAGATACGGATTATATGAGTTCACAGTAATGCCATTTGGACTGACGAACGCCCCCGCATATTTTGTCCACCTCATGAACAAAGTGTTTATGAAATTCATGGACAAATTTGTTGTGGTGTTCATTGAAGATATTCTGGTATACTCAAGGACACCAGAAGAACATGCTGAACATCTCAGAATAGTATTGGGAGAATTAAGGAAACATCAATTGTACGCCAAATTTAGCAAATGCGAATTTTGGCTAAGACAAGTTGGTTTTCTGGGCCATATATTGACCCAAGAAGGCGTGGCCGTAGACCCAGAAAAGGTCAAAGCCATACTCGACTGGAAACCACCAGCCAACGTAACAGATGTACGGAGTTTCCTAGCAATGGCTGGATATTACCGACGGTTTATTGAAGGATTCTCCACTGCGGCAAAACCAATGACAGAGTTGCTCAAGAAAGACAAGAAATTTGTATGGACGGAAGCATGCGAGAAAAGCTTCCAAGAACTCAAAAGGAAACTAACAATAGCACCGGTTGTGCCGGATATCCACAAGAGTTTTGAAGTGTATTGTGACGCGTCCCGGAAAGGCCTCGGATGCGTATTGATGCAGGACGGCAAAGTTGTCGCATATGCTTCCCGGCAACTACAGAAGCATGAGGAAAATTACCCTACTCATGACTTGGAGCTAGCAGCAGTCATCCATGCACTCAAAGAGTGGAGGCACTTTCTTCTGGGAAATTGTTGTGAAATATATACGGACCATAAGAGCCTTAAATATATTTTCACACAACCAGAGCTAAATTTACGACAACGACGCTGGTTGGAATTGGTCAAAGACTATGATGTCGGCATTCACTACCATCCAGGGAAAGCAAATGTAGTGGCAGATGCTCTTAGTCGGAACCCTAGCTCGGGCAACGACAGTCCACCGAACTTGAGGCCTGAGTTGCAGCAGGAGTTCGCTAAACTCAACATGGTGATAGTCTCTGAGGGCACTGTATCAAATCTGGAGACACAGCCCACCCTAATGGAAAAAATTAAGAAAGCTTAGCATGGACATCCCAACATCGAAGGTATAAAGAGGAAAATGAGCCTTGGCAAGGCTTCAGAGTTCATCACAGACAATGAGGGAATATTATGGTACGGGGACAGACTTTGCGTAGCGAACATTGAGGAACTCAAACAGCAAATCCTAACCGAAAGCCACACCGCTCCATATTCAATCCACCCTGGAGGAACCAAGATATACAAAGACATTCAAGAAAGATTTTGGTGGCACGGTATGAAAAGGGATATAGCCGCATTCATCGCTTGTTGCGATTCGTGTCAGCGCATTAAAGCCGAGCATCAAAAGCCAGCAGGGCTACTGCAGCCAAACAGGATACCTAAGTGGAAATGGGATGAAATTGGAATGGACTTCATCGTCGGACTACCTCGGTCACAACGCGGAAATGATGCCATATGGGTCATCACGGATAGGCTAACCAAGGTAGCACATTTCATTCCCGTGAAGATGACCTACTCCACTCAAAGGCTTGCTAAGCTTTATCTCTCCCGTATAGTTTGTCTGCATGGAGTCCCAAAGACTATAATATCAGACCGAGGCACTCAATTTGTCTCTAAATTTTGGGATCACTTACAACAAGCTCTGGGCACTCAACTAGCATTCAGTACAGCGTACCACCCCCAGACTGATGGACAGACTGAACGCGTGAACCAAATCCTAGAGGACATGCTGAGAGCCTGTGTGCTCACCTATGGATCCAGTTGGGAAGAAAGCTTGCCGTATGCCGAGTTCGCTTACAACAACAGTTACCAAGCCAGCTTGCAAATGGCACCTTTTGAAGCATTGTACGGATGGAGGTGTCGTACCCCACTAAATTGGTCAGAAACAGGTGACAGTCGTATATTCGGCCCAGACATGCTCAAGGAAGCCGAGGAGAAAGTTAAACATATCAGGGACAGACTCAAGACAGCTCAAAGCCGACAAAAGAGTTACTACGATCGAAAACATCGTGAGGTCAGCTTTGAACCCGGTGATTACGTGTACCTCTGAGTGTCTCCTATGAGGGGCCTGCAACGGTTCAAAATTAAGGGGAAACTAGCCCCAAGATTTATTGGACCCTTCTGTGTAATTGCACGAAGAGGCACAGTAGCCTACCAGCTGGACCTACCCAAAGAGCTGTCAGACGTCCACGACGTGTTCCACGTCTCACAGTTGAGGAAATGTGCGAGCAACCCGGAAAAACATGTATCCCATGAGAGCATTGATGTGCAACCAGACCTCACCTACAGAGAGCGTCCAGTAAAAATATTGGAAGAGTCTGAAAGGAGGACCCGTCAGAAAACAACTAAATTTTTCAAGGTTCAGTGGAGCAATCACACCGAGGATGAAGCTACATGGGAAAGAGAAGATTTTCTTCAGGCAGAGTACCCACAGCTATTTGACGATCAGCTGAAATCTCGGGGACGAGATTTTTCCTAAGGGGGTAGGTGTTGTGACACCCAAAAATTTTATTTTGGTTTTATCAAAATCTTTATTTGATTTGAAGGAGGGTTTTTAAATTTTTCTTCTAAAGAACTCCCCCTCTCAAAGATTTTCTTTTATGACAAGTGTTTTGATTTACCCAAGACTTGATCTTTGGTCTTGGAGGTTTTTCCTTCTCATGTTGGCTCATCACAAATGTTTTTCATTTGGAAAAGTTTTTGATAATCTTTTTTAAAATAGCCTATGGCATTTGGAGTGATCCTTTTTCCCTTCCAAAAACTCCTCTTGCCATGACATGAGTGGAATTTCCCTCCCAAAAGCCATTCCCCACCTTTGTGTCAAGATATACTTCAAATCCAGCAAGTTGAACCTCCCCATGATTTTTTTCCTCCATTTATTTCTAATCAAAAATATTTTCTGCCTTCTACTTTGGCTCTTGGAGATTTACAAAGGAGCTACCTTTTCTCCTTTGAGTTTTGCCTCCAAACCAATTTCCCTGGCTAGTCCTTAGAGCCCTCAACCAAGATCCATGATGATCCACTGGTCTCCAGTTCAAATATTTCAAACTGAACTTGCTGCAAGTTTGGACCATATTTGCCAAATTTGATGAAATTCATTTGTTTTCTCTTCCTAAAAATCTGAGAAAATTCAGGCAGCCCCTGGATGCATTGAGAGGTCACCTCACCAAGTCCCAGCTCCAGAAAAAAATTTCTTCATGCCTAATCATTTCGTCGAACACCTGAAGGACACTGTTTCTGTCAAGTTCAGAAGTTCAGTAAACAGTTTCAGAAGCTACTGTCGTTTTATTCAGAACCTTTTCTCGATCTCGCCAGTAGCCACGGTGGCGCCTTGCTCCCTGTGCTTCCTTCTTATCCCTGCGCCGCACGATTGCCTGGAAGCTTGCGGGCGTCGGCGACGAGCTGGTGAAGTTGCGCCACCCCGTGAGCGACGGCAGTAGCGCCCTTTGCGGCTGCCAGAGAGGCGCAGTGTTGGACGGCGCCGCCCAAGCCACCAGAGGCCGCCGCGTGGCCATCCACTCACCCGTGCACGCTGCAGTCCGTCGTCGTGAACTGGTAGGCGCGGAGCGCGCTCCCTGCCGCCGCCGTGCCCGTACGGCCGCTCCGTCGAGGACTGGCGTATTACACCAAGCCCGACCGAGGTTTAGCGAAGGAACGGTGCCAGTGATCCACCACGGTGATGCCTAGCCACCTAAACCCCCTGCCCAACCCCTGCCTCACCGTAATTGCTCGCCGGAGCTATCCTGTTCACGGCCACCCCCGCGGATCGCCTATAAAAGGAGGCCCCGAGCTCGAACTCGAACCCGCACCACCTCTGCACACCACCAATACCACGCCAAACCACTGGAAGAGCTCCGAGGGAGTCTTCTTCCCCAACTCCGGCCGCCTCGACCCGCTTCGGGACCCAGCTCGATTCACCCCCGTGCGTGCACCCCTACCCCTCAGCTCTTGCCAGTAGCCTTCTAGTGCATCCACATCTCTGACCCGCGCATCAATTTGAAGATTGCAGCACCCACCGGAGAGTTCCACCATCGCCCGAACCACCGTCCGCCGGAGATAGTGTCGCCGTCGACGTGGTGCCCTCCGATGGCCAAGCCACCACCCACCGACGCGGAAGAACCCCCTGAACCTGTAGTTACCCTCCGATCCCTCTGCCTCGCCGTGGTTCAACGCCGGCGACCACCGCAGCCTTCGGGCGCCGGCGAACTCCGTTGGGAGTTTTTGAACCTGACGGGTGGGACCCCCCGTCAGCCTCTCTCCTCTCTCCCTCGAACCGTTTTCTGAAAGCGCCTTCGGGCAAAATGTGTTTTCTCTCTGGGCTGGCGTATTTCCTACCGAACCATTTTCTGTTTTCTCAAACAAGCCCCTGGATCTTTTCTGTTTCATTACAAATTGGTCCTTGGACTAAAACTATTATATATTTTTAATAAAAGATGCTTTTTGATTGATTCTTTTTCTGTCAGTCTTGTATTTTTGTCTAGTTTTTTATAGTATTTATTTGGAAAATTTTTGGAACAATTTTATGCACGCAACGATTTTCACGTCAGTATACGGTTTCGTTATACCGTAGGTTCCGGAGGAGGTGACGGAGCCGCGAACTTCGCCGAGCTAGACTCCGACTTCTCCGAACCAGGCAAGCATGTTTGAACCTTTGATATGATAGGTGTTTTGCATGTTTGCTTGAATGGTTTGTGCATGGCATAAGAGCATCGGTGAGTGTTACGTTGCATGCAAGGCAACTAACCATGTGCTTCGAAGTTACGGTGATCTTTGATGAGTGATGACCTGATCTTGTGGTGACATGAAAGGTAGTAAGATGGTATTGTTGTAGCATGCCAATCTTACGTCATCCGATAAACTCCAACGTTAACGTGGACTGAGCCACATTACCGTTCTTCCCCCTTTTCGTGCTGCCACATGTTTTCTGCAAAGAATACGGTTTAGTAAGATGCTAACCTCTTTCCTTGTACACACCAATTAGAGGGGCCGGGATGAGGGTTCCATGGCCCTAGATTAAAGCCAGTCATCCGGTCAGGGGGCATGGGTGTTTCCGGTTGGGACCGAGAGGGGGGCACCCCTTAGAGCGCGCGGTATAAATTTGATCCCATGCTACGCGAGGTTGTAGCCTCCCCGTCTCAAGGTTTTTCTTGAACGTTGCCGAGGGTGATTCCTGGCATCGGAATGTTGAATGGGTGTGTACTGGTTAGATGTGTTTCTCCTAAAACACCATAAACGGAACTAGTCCCTAGTGGCTACTGAAATCCGTTGGCTGTGGTTAAGAGTACAAACTCTGCAGAGTCAAATCCTTCCGAGTCATCGTGTCAATGGTCAAGGATCATGGCCAGTATGTCCATATCCATGACAGTCCCTATGTCAGTCTCCGTGGTAAATCCCCGGTGAACAAACTTGAGTGGTAAACCCGGTTGAACGTTATTCCTGTGGATGGACTAACCTTTTATTTATCTCGTAACTGAATATTCCCTTGAAATGCCTTAAATTCATGATCTACTGAATTATCAAGTTATGAAATATAAGCCCTTTATGTGATGTCGCTCAGACGTCCGACTGTGGCATGCTCGTTATTTACTTTTTGATATAAGCCCTTTATGTGATGTCGCTTAAACGTCCGACTGTGGCACTCTTGTCATTTACTTTCAAAATAAGCCCTTTATGTGATGTCGCTCAGACGTCCGACTGTGGCATGCTCGTTATTTACTTTTTGATATAAGCCCTTTATGTGATGTCGCTCAGACGTCCGACTGTGGCACTTTTGTCATTTACTTTTGATATAAGCCCTTTACGTGATGTCGCTCAGACGTCCGACTGTGGCACGCACTGTCATTTTTATTCTATTATAAGCCCTTTATGTGGTGTCGCCTTGACGCCCGACTGCGGCATTGTTATTTCATTTGTACCCTTCCGAGGAGTCATTCAGACACTCGATTGGCCTTCAGCATTACTTTGGGATTTCGGGAGGACTACCGCCCGACTTCCTTTTTATCTCCCATGCATAGTTATTTTATTATCTGAGTGCGCTTTATTAATCTGTTCATGTGCATCATGTTTGCATTTGTTATGTCTTATGTCCAAACTGTCTTGCGAGTACTTTCATAGTACTCACCTGGCTTGTTGATTTGGCCAGATGTGGACGAAGGCGATCTTATGGATGAAGAGTTTGATAGTGAGTCCGACGCCTAGAGGAGTCCCAGTCAGTCCTGTGCGATCCTGGATATTGGTCACTTGTATTATATACGCTTCCGCCATGCACAATAAGAATCCTCGAGCCTCACTCCGACGCTCGAAGAGCTGTTAGTTTCAGGAGTCATGTCACCCACTTCGCTGTGACATACCCACCACCGCTTTTATTGTGAGTCAGTAGTTATGCCACCCTATCCGCCTTTATGTATTATCGGCGTGCTTGTAATAAATTGTTGAGCTGTCTTCACTCAACCTTGTATTATATTTGGTACTCCTGGTTTTTCTTCTGTGATCAAGAATTTGTCTACCAGTGAGGAGGATTCTTCTCTACTGGTCCGTAAAAGGGATCGGTTTCTCAATAAATATTTTTATTGGAAAACCGGTCGTGACATACGTGCATATATTCCCATCATGGGAAGATTATAGTGAAGACAAACACCATTTTCACATCTTCCTGTCCAACTTACGTGTAAGTGCTATTATTCATGGTTATTATTTTCCTGTTTTCTGCTGATCGAACACATCAATGATTTACATTACATTGTTGTAACTAGGCGAGGGTCAATCTGGATTGTCATGACGAGCAAAGCTTGCTTGTGCTTTTCAAGGAAGCATTGTAGCAGTATCGGTGTTACCTGAGGAAATCACACTTTGATGGCAAGTCTATAAACGAATTTCCGGTGAAGTCCCAGGTGCTAAATTTAGAAGACATTGAATGGAAAAACTTTGTTATGCACTGGTCTCGTTCCCAGGATGAGGTACTGTCTATGAAATCAAATGACAATTTGAACTTCTACTTTTCCGCATGTGCCTTACGGATCTTTTTTGCAGGAAATCTGCTCGAAGAAGAATTCCGGTTTGAAAAGAACGACATGATATCACAAATATGCTGCCCGCTGCTTTGCTCTTGTTAGTACCCGTTGTCCTGTATCACTGTACTTGCATACATACCTTGTTCATTATGTGACAGCAGTATGCATGATAGCTTTCTTATCAATTGTTCGCTCCAAATTATCTGATCTGTATGAATGGTTACATTAGTGTAGAATATATCCAATGCCAATGATTTTTTAGCTCTGCATTGTTCTTGTAAGTACATGCTGTCCTTTATCAGTGTACTTATATTGATAGGTAGTTGTTCATGTACCATCACTCCGCAGCTTATTTTCCTTCACCCTCCATTTTCTACACATCAGATCTATATTTACTCTTACCATAAGGTTGGTACTGAAGAAGTTTAGCTGTGCATTGCTCTTGGCTGTGCCTTTTGCCTGTATCGCTGCACATACATTTATAGCTACTTGGTTATGTAGCATCACTCTTCATCTTATCTTAAATATTCTCCATTTTTTTCGTATATTATCACATCTATATTTACTCTTAACAAAATGTAGAATAAAGGCAATGCTTATGAAGAAGATTCTGTGGTAAACTTCTTGAATTGCCCCCCATCAGTATGGACAAGGGCTTTATAGAGCCTGTCTTCACTAGTAATGTAAGTTTATCCTTCTCAAGCCTTCAAACTTTGTTGTGTATATTTGGTTAGGCATGACTGCAACAGCTGTTTATTTTTCGTGTTTGCATCAAATTGCATGTTTAGAGTTTATTATGTAGTTCATAAACAAAAGTTTGTCCTTCTCAATTTAAGTTTTCAGTTGTACAACCAAGTTCCTTCTTCATACCATGTAAATTAAACTATACAGAGCAAGTGATCTTCTTTTGCACTGCATGTATGCTTCTGTTCTTCATACGTAATCCAGTGGTGTGGTGAACCTACCCACTACAACACAATGTCATATTCTGCAATGTCTTAACTATGAACAATGTCATATCATTCTACTATTATTTAAACCGTCTCTTTATTTGCCAATCTGAAATGGGATAAATTGACAGCACACTAACCATTGATACTTATGAGTTCTTGATCTGTAATCCAGTGGTGTCGTGAAGCTGCCAACTCCTTCACAATGTCATTTCCTGCCATGTCTTGACCTGAACAATACCATATTGTGTTAATGCAATTTTAAACTGTGTCACTTTATTCGTCAGTAAGAAATGTGATGAATTGTCAGCACTGATACTTTTATGTGCAAAACCTATCATCTGTCTGCTTGTTTATCTTTCAGAGTGAGGAAGATATAAGTGTTGAACAAGCGCAGTCTCATCATCTTGCTCAGGTGGTTGCGCTGCAGCTCGCCAGCAGGGCTAACCTTTCTTGAACTCTATTGAAGTGTTGTCGGTTTTGTATATTATTTTGTCGGCGTGTTTATTTGCACTGGTGGCGATCTTTGATGCCCAGTGTATGTAATCTGCTGTCTGCTTGTGCTTTATTATCATAGTGGCGAACTTTGATGCCCAGTGGATGTAATATGCCGTAATTTCTTTATTGTATAGTCTAGGTTTTTTCTTATTCACGATGTTGCAATTATTTTACTGTACATATATCCTGTCTTCGCAGTAAACCGGCCAAACCGTAAAATTACGGTACATAATCGGGCCGTCATGCAATCACGATGTATGATCCGCATCATGGGCCTCGTCAAACTGGCTCACTAGTAGATTCGGGCCTTTAATAGGCCGAGTAACCCCTGGCCCTCTTTTTGCAAGAAAACTCAATGGGCTTTTAGGAGGCTGAGAAGTAGGTTGGGCCTGAAACGTGCCGAACAGCTCACGGGCTGGCAGCACCGAAATGGACCCCGGACCATGATTGTGCGAATCAAATCACGGGCTTTTAATAGGCCAAAATTGTCTCGGTCCTTGTTTGGCCCAATCAAATATCAGCTACGAGCAGGCCGGATGCAAACCGGGCCGTAGTTAGGCCCAACTATATGACGGGCTTTTAACAGGCCGAAATTAATATAGGGCCGAAATGTTAAACGAGCCCTTAACGGGCCGAAACTAATATCAGGCCGAATTACTAAATGGGCCTTTAGCAAGTGGGACCAAAAGCATAGCGTCCAGTTAACGGGCCCAATCTGATATGGGCCATAATTGAGGCCAAAGCCTCTTAAAGGGCCGGACCTGATCTGGGCCGTGATTTGGCCCAGAACGTGGGAGCCTTTTAACGGGCCGGATCTCATATGGGCCATTATTAGGCCCGGAACGTGGCAGGCCATTAATGGACCGGATCAAATATGGGCCGGCATTTGGCCCAAAACATGGCAGCCAGTTAAAGGGCCGGCCTACTAGGGTGCTCAAAATCTTGTGGGCCTATAGCTAGGCCGGCCCATTAGTGTCGGCGACATCTCGTGGGCCTTTGCTGGGCCGGCCCATTATTATCCGCAAGAATTTTG
This sequence comes from Triticum aestivum, assembly GCF_018294505.1. Classification (NCBI taxonomy): domain Eukaryota; kingdom Viridiplantae; phylum Streptophyta; class Magnoliopsida; order Poales; family Poaceae; genus Triticum; species Triticum aestivum. Next base: position 133,725,586 of record NC_057805.1, on the reverse strand, counting down.
TGGGCCTTTACCTGGGCCGGCCCATTATGGCACACAAAAATCTTGTGGGCTTTTACGTGGGCCGGCCCATTATGGCCCGTGAAATCTTGTGGGCCTTTAGCTAGGCCAGCCCATTGTGGTCCGCAAAATCTCGTGGGCCTTTAGCTGGGCCGGCCCATTATGGTCCGCAAAATCTTGTGGGCCTTTAGTTTGGCCGGCCCATTTAAACTTGATGGGCCATGCCATGTGTCGACGTATCATAGGCGCCTTCTGTCCAATGAGTGGATGACATCTATCCCAACGATGAGCCGACACGTGTTTCCTCCAGCCAATGATGATTTTACATGTGGAAAATCCCCATTGGTCGCGGATGTTAACGGGTTATCGGATCCAAAACCCGACCCGATAGCTTAACGGCGTTCCGTTACGGTGGATGCCACGTGTCGGTCACCCTTGACGAAAGCACTTTTGTGACGCGCAATTTATCGTCATGGAAGTGGACACTTCCGTGATGATAATTTTGGTAATGTCATGGAACACTTCTACGACAGCACAGGTATGACTATCTTGATTCTGTCATAAATTTGTCATGGATGTACATGCATGACAAAAAACGCGACCTACTGTGACAAACACGTATCATCACGGAAGTGTATTTTTTGTAGTGACCCTCGTGGGCCCCTCATGGCTCCCCTGACTGACTTCTTGCGCCTATATATATCCATATACCCTAAAACATCGGGGAGCAGAATAGATCGAGAGTTCCACCGCCGCAAGCCTCTGTAGCTACAAAAAACCAATCGGGACCCTATTCTGGCACCCTGTCAGAGGGGGATCCCTCTCCGGTGGCCATCTTCATCATCCCGACGCTCTCCATGACGAGCAGGGAGTAGTTCACCCTCGAGGCTAAGGGTATGTGCCAGTAGCTATGTGTTCGATCTCTATCTCTCTCTCTCTCTCTCTCTCTCTCTCTCTCTCTTTCTCTCTCTCTCTCTCTCGTGTTCTTGATTTGGCACGATCTTGATGTATCGTGAGCTTTGCTATTATAGTTAGATCTTATGATGTTTCTCCCCCTCTACTCTCTTGTAATGGATTGAGTTTTCCATTTGAAGCTATCTTATCGGATTGAGTCTTTAAGGATTTGAGAACACTTGATGTATGTCTTGCATGTGCTTATCTGTGGTGACAATGGGATATCACGTGATCTACTTGATGTATGTTTTGGTGATCAACTTGCGGGTTCCGTGACCTCGTGAACTTATGCGTAGGGGTTGGCACACGTTTTCGTCTTGACTTTCCAGTAGAAACTTTGGGGCACTCTTTGAAGTACTTTGTGTTGGTTGAATAGATGAATCTGAGATTGTGTGATGCATATCGTATAATCATACCCACGGATACTTGAGGTGACATTGGAGTATCTTGGTGACATTAGGGTTTTGGTTGATTTGTGTCTTAAGGTGTTATTCTAGTATGAACTCTATGATAGATCGAACAGAAAGAATAGCTTCATGTTATTTTACTATGGACTCTTGAATAGATCGATCAGAAAGGATTACTTTGAGGTGGTTTCGTACCCTACCATAATCTCTTCGTTTGTTCTCCGCTATTAGTGACTTTGGAGTGACTCTTTGTTGCATGTTGAGGGATAGTTATATGATCCAATTATATTACTATTGTTGAGAGAACTTGCACTAGTGAAAGTATGAACCCTAGGCTTTGTTTCCTAGCATTGCAATACCGTTTACGCTCACTTTTACCACTTGTTACCTTGCTGTTTTTATATTTTCAGATTACAAAAACCTATATCTATCATCCATATTGCACTTGTATCACCATCTCTTTGCCGAACTAGTGCACCTATACAATTTACCATTGTATTGGGTGTGTTGGGGACACAAGAGACTCTTTGTTATTTGGTTGCAGGGTTGTTTGAGAGAGACAATCTTCAACCTACGCCTCCCACGGATTGATAAACCTTAGGTCATCCACTTGAGGGAAATTTGCTACTGTCCTACAAACCTCTGCACTTGGAGGCCCAACAACGTCTACAAGAAGAAGGTTGCGTAGTAGACATCACACCATACCAGGCGCCGACAAGGGAGGCTAAAGAGGAGAGTGAGAAGACCCGAGATGACCTTTGTTCCGGAGGTAAGTCGAATACTGAGTCCGGAGAAATCGACCTTTTCTCACCTGAAGACAGAGGCGAAAGAGGACCCAGCATCCCTTCTCCGAGCAGGACGAAAAGGGCTGCCTCCGAAAGTTGGGAGGGGCGGTCTCCCAAGAGGGGCAAGATGCCACCGTCGAGTGGCTTGGGCTTGGAAAGCGATGCCGTTGAACAACTCCAACATGGGGACAAGCCCTCGACCAAATCGTAAGTGAATCCGGGGTACTTTGATAGCGTCCCGCTCCTTTGCAGTTGCCGAAGATATACATAATGCATCCGTGCATTTTTACAGGTCAGCACATAGTTTTTCGGGGCAATCCTCTTCTTCGGGAGGTCTCCTCCCAGAGATGATGGAAAGCGAGACGCCTCCCCGACCTCATCGCCCAATAAGGCGGACGACTCCAAAGTGTCATCGCGGAGGGTTTTTCTTGCTCCAGAAGCTATGCAGGGGATGAAAGAGGCAGTACCCGAAGGTGGATCTCCGACCGTCCGGGATTCTGGGGCCAATAATAAAGGCCTCGGACTGTCTGGCTTGCAGCCGACGATGCTTCCGGAGATGGGTGAGGAAATTCCTTCAAAGGATGACTTTGCTCCTAAAGCGGCTTCCGGAGACCCAGCGGCTCTGGACATATTACGAGACATGTTGCGAAATGCATCTGTCTCTGGGGAACTGCGTACCTTGATGGGTACAGTGGTTGAGAAGATTTTGTCTGCGAAGAGCAGATTAAATGAAGCCTTCATGAGCCTACTGAAGGGCTTCGAGGTTTGTGATATAATGTTTTCAGCTATGTTTTATTTGCAAAGATGCACCTGTGTATAGGTAGTAGCCCCTGAGAATCGGGTTGACTTCCACTGGGAAGCAAATGGAGGATCGAAAAGGATCATTTGAGGACTAACCTGATGAATTTGAACGCAGGCTGCTTCCCCCATGGCCACTTCTCGGACTATGGAAATTGCTGAGCTACAGAGGAAGCTTGATGTGGCAGGAGATGATCTTGCGTTAATCAATATGCGTCTTGACGAGTCGCAAGGTATGTATTCGGGGCAATCCCCATACATTTTTGTGGTATAAGCATGATGCTGAATTTTAGATGCTGGAATATGCATGGCTGCAGATGATGCTGCCGCCGTTGAAGTTCTTCGAGCGGAGTTGTTCCGGGCCAAGGAGCAGGCCCGGTGTAGCAATGCTACTGCCGAAAAGGCATCGACTGAGTTAAAAGCCGAACAAGCTGCACGTCGCCAAGACCAGGAGAAAATATCCACGATGGCGCTCGAACTGGAAAATGTTACTGGCTGCTTTGAATTTCTGGAGAAGGAGAATAAAGCTTTAACGGCTGAACTGGACAAGGCCTTACAAGAGGCAAAAGAAGCGCGGTCGAAGTCCAGAGCATCTCGTGAGGAGATCCGGCAAGCTAGGGAGATTGCGGCTGGTAAGCCCTTTCTGCTGCAAACTAAGTTCGGTGATCCTAACTATGCTCAGCTTAACCAAGTGTGGAGTTCTCCAGACGAGTTTTTAGACTTGCCGAAGAGTTCTTCCGATGCAACGCAGTATTACCAAGCGCGAGATGGGCATGCAACGGAGAAGCTTTTCTGGTAACAGTTTGGCGCATCGAAGCGCCCTCTGTTGCTGAATGAACAGATGTCCCAATGGGCCGAGCTTCATAGGATATCTGCTGCTGCCATGAAGAACGTCATAATCCGGTTGTGGCCAACCGAGCCTGTTCTGAATAGCTACTTCGGTTTGGTGCAAAGGCTTATTGACGCGGTGCCGCGTATCAACGCTGTGAAGCGGTCAACGTGCATTGAGGGTGAACGGATGGCTTTTGCCCGAGTCAAGACATTCTGGAGGAAGATGAAGGCCATTGATGTTGCGGCGAAGATTCCACCCAAGGGCAAGGACTGTCCTGAACCTGAGCATTATTTTGAAGACGTCCTGGAGGCCGCCTGCTTGATAGAGGGTCAGTGCTCGAAAGACATAATGTTCGAGTGAGGTGTATGAGAATTGGAAAAGACAATTTTATAGTTATTTTATTTTAATGTTTTGCTCGAAAGCTTATTCCTCCTGTGCGGCCGTTTGTAATATAATCTGAAAGTTTTCCAGTCGTCGGCTTCAACCCCCTCGTAGGGAGTACGGGGGTGTTCGGAAAAGCATTTAATCACTCTTTATCCAACTTCTTGGTCCATGAAGGAGGTGATAATGCGGCGAACCAGGCAATCAGACTATAGGGCGTTAACACTTCCACTTAGCCATAGGAGTTTTATGGTGGGGCTACGAAATAGCCCCTGGTATGTATGCGGCGTATTATAATATGGCGCCTTACATATTTGATCTGAAAAAGATCCCTCGTGTGACACGGAGAATCGCTAAAGATTCCAAGAAGTCGTCAAGTGGTTGACCAGCTCTCGCCGCATCATGACAATCAGTTTTCGGCTTTCTCTACTGAGGTACTTGACCAGATGAACTGGAAGCACAATCGCAGTAGTTCTCCCTTTACTACCCTAGCCGATGGAGCGGAACGTAGGGTAGCAAGCACAGGAGCCGGGCAACCCAACTATTGACCCAAGACAATGATTAGGAGCTGATGCATATAAGGCCAAACATGCGACGCCGAAGTACGCTATAGAGCTGTTCGGACTTTTGTTGGCAACTCATTTGTTCCCGTACCGAGCCCCTGGCGGGTTATGCCAAGGTATATCTGTGAAGTGACCATGGGAGCCGTGTTCATTGGCGAAACAACACGGATGATTAATTCGGATACTGTTTTACTGGGACCTGAGTGATATGTCGATGATTACTTTATATGAATATAAAGACCACAACCCCGGCTATTTGACACGCTCGGGGTTGAAGGCGGAGGAAGAGGCATAGTACAGGCTCGAAATAAAGAGTGCGGTCTACACAAAGTTATTTTGGACCTCCTATCGCACGTCTGCGCCGCCTGTCCTCGGCGAGGGGAATCCTTGATTGAAGGTATCCCCCTAGGTGAGTGCACGGATCCGAACTCCGATAGAGTCAGTTTTAGATGTTTGTCCTGTTCGTCACCTGTTTTTAAGAGATAGTGAAGGAAGAAATAAAAAGAAAGTGGATAAAAAGAATGTTACGGGGATGCTTGTAGGCTTGTCCGTAGTGTGCTCCCGCCAATGCCCATGGTATCTTGAGTGCGTAGTGATGTATGTGCGGCACAAATTTTGCAGGTGTACGAGGTGGGCGGCGGAAGCCGGACTGCTATTTTCGCTCCGGGAGTAGTTGATCCTCAGGTGGAAATTGGTTCTGACCCCCGGTATTTCGTTGGTGAGCCTCTCCGTCGTCCCTTTCGCCTGGCAGCCACCTCCCCTTGTGTTCGGTGTTGAGCTTGCCGGCCTGCTTAAAGACCTAGCAGTTTTTGTTAGTATGAGTAGCTGGTTTATCGGGGTGGCCGTGAATCTGGCAGGGTCGGTCCAATATCCTGTCTAGGTTGGATGGTTCGTATCGGTTCGCCTTGAATGGCTTCTTCCATTGACCGGGCTTGGGAGTGCTGAATCCGGCGTTGACCACTATGTCGCATGATTTATCATTATCATTGCGACTGTTGTATTTGCTTCGTCGTGGCTTGACGTTGCCATCTCGAATTTCGGAAGTGCCCAGTCACTGGCGCTGTTGCTTCTACGAGCGAGCTAGCTGTCTTCTCCCGTGCAAAAGCGGGTCATCAGAGAGGTGAGGGCTGTCATGGATTTAGGTCCTTCTTGACCGAGGTGGCATGCAAGACATTCGTCCCGGACAATGTGTCTGAAAGCCGCAAGGGCTTCCGCGTCCGGACAGTCGACGATTTGGTTCTTTTTGACTAAGAGCCGAGTCCAGAGCTTCCTGGCTGACTCTTCGGGCTGCTGGATAATGTGACTTAGGTCATCGTCATCCGGTGGCCGGACATATGTTCCTCGGAAGTTGTCGAGGAAGGCCTCTTCCAAGTCCTACCAGCTGCCTATGAAATTTGCAGGCAGGCTGTTTAACCAGTGCCGAGCTGGCCCTTTTAGCTTTAGTGGGAGATATTTAATGGCATGGAGGTCGTCTCCACGGGCCATATGGATGTGGAGAATAAAATCCTCGATGCATACTGAGGGATCGGTTGTTCCGTCGTATGATTCAATATTGACGGGCTTGAATCCCTCGGGGAATTCATGGTCCATTACTTCATCTGTGAAGCAGAGAGGTGTACGGTGCCTCTATGTTGGGCCACACTACGACGTAACTTCGAAGGAGTCCATTTGCTGTTTTCGGCTCGGGCGTGTCTGGGTTTGTCACGTCCGGATAGGTAGCCATCGTCGCGTGTCTGGCAGTGCCCTTGCGGTCCGTATATCGATTTTGTTTGTCCTGCTCTACTGTCCAAGTCCCGCTGAAGGTCGTATGGACAACTGTGAGCTGCGTTATTCTTGCCTTTACGATGAGGTGGGGCGGTCAGGTGTTCGGCTTGAGTTGCCTCTTTGTCCGGATCGGGTTGTCGATGACCTGCTGAATTGTGTGATGATGGTACGGGCTCCAACGCCTCGTCATCGAATTGAGGTAGCAGTCTATGCTTCGGGTAGCTTTTGGCTGGGACACTAAGGCCGTATTCTTCGGCGGCCAGGACTTCGGTCTATCTATCGTTGAGTAGGTCTTGGTTGGCTTGAAGCTGCTACTGCTTCTTTTTTAGGCTCCTTGCAGCAGCTATTAGCCTGCGCTTGAAGCGCTCCTGCTCGAGGGGTTCTTCGGGTACGATGAAGTCTTCATCGCCGAGGCTTACCTCATCTTCGGAGAGCGGAAGGTAATTTTCATCCCCTGAGTTGTCGCTGGGCAGGGCCTGTTCATCGGGGACGGCTTGCCCGTTTTCTTGTTCCTCCTGTTCGGATCTTGCTCCAACAGGGTCTTTATTCTTTTTGGCGTAGTCCGGAGTACTATTTTCTCCGGTGCCAGCGTTGCTGCGATGTGGGTTACAGCGGCGTTTAGGGCGCCGGTACTTAGACTATGTCTCAGGAGGTTTATTCTCAACTGGATCTTCTTTGTCATCATCGCTAGTTTTTTAGGTGTATCAACCATGTACACGCCGTACGAAGAGGTGGCCGTCCCGCGTCCCGTGAATGGCGGGTCTTGGCCTTGCTCCTTGTCGGCATCGTCGTTTGTACCGTCGATGTCGTTGGAGTCATAATCAAGTATGTCGGTTGAGTCCTCGACAGTGGCTATGAAGTGGGTGGCGGGTGGGAAGCGAAATTCTCCATTATCAGCCTCTAGCTCGAACCGGACATAGTTCTGCTGTGAGTCCCCTGCCAAGGACAGGTTTTTTAATGGATTTAGAACGTCGCCCAAGGACGAGTGTTGGAAGATATCTGCGGGGCTGAACTCGAAGATCGATGACCGATTCAGCTCTGCACCCGCTGGTGTGCGTGGTTCGAAACTTATAGCTGGAGGCGAGTCCGGAATTCCGTTGTCGCAGACATTGCAAGGTGCTGAGTCCGTGTGCGGCTCCAACGGCGCGGATTCTATGGTTTCGGATGGCGCAATCTGCTCCGGATCTAAGGCCGTAGCAGTTATAGGAACCATCTCCTGAATATGGTCCGATGACAGATTTAAGTCGTGTTCATCGGTGCGAGGGGGAACAATCACCGCGGTCTCAAATCCATTGAAGATCAAGTCTCCCGGATATCCGCAACAAAGTTCAAGCTTCCAAATCTGACCTAGTGGCCAAGGGCATAGCTATCGATCTGCTCCAAGTGGCCAAGCGAGTTGGCCCGTAGTACGAAGCCGCCGAATACGAAAGTCTGTCCGGGGAGGAAGGTTTCTCCTTGGACAGCATCACTATAGACGATCGAAGGGGCCATCGAACCTTTCGTCGATGGCATAGTGGAACTCTCAATGAAAGCACCAATGTCGGTGTCAAAACCAGCGGATCTCGGGTAGGGGGTCCCGAACTGTGCGTCTAGGATCGATGGTTACAGGAGACAGGGGACACGATGTTTACCCAGGTTCGGGCCCTCTCTATGGAGGTAATACCCTACTTCCTGCTTGATTGATCTTGATGAATATGAGTATTACAAGATTTGATCTACCACGAGATCGTAATGGCTAAACCCTAGAAGCCTAGCCTGTATGACTATGGTAATGAGTGTCCTTTCCGGACTACACCCTTCGGTTTATCTAGACACCGGGGGGATCTAGTGTTACATAGAGTCGGTTACATAAGAAGGAATCTTCATAGTTGATCACCAAGCTTGCCTTCCATGCCAAGGAGAGTCCAACCCGGACACGGGTACAATCTTCGGCCTTTATGTCTTCACAGCCCACCAGTCCGGCCCATTGATAACAGGCCGGACGCCCGAGGACCCCTTAGTCCAGGACTCCCTCACCCGCGCCAGTCAGCAGGGTCACGCTGAAGAAGATAGGGGAGATCAAACCGCTCCTGGACCCTTGGGTTCCTTGTAATGATGTTATTAGTTGAGTCGAGAATGGTCTTGAATGAACTTGCCATGCTAGCCGAGGTGATGACATCGCAAGGTTCCTCCACCGCGTCATCATTCAGATCGGGGCAAGAATAACGGGGTCGTTTCCGTCCTGTTCCCTCCATGGAGAAGGTGATCGAACAATGGCAGAAGGAAGGGTGAAGGTGAATGGAGGAGGGAGGAAGAGCGTGTGACAGCAGTTCCAAATTGAGAGGGAAAGGCGAAGAGGCAGTGGACGGTTGCCACGGTACACGAAGAGGCGCCTGGGGAGCGAACGGTTGCCACAGAGGTCACACACTGGCGATAAGGGCCAAGTGAACCGCATGCGTATGTCGCACACACCTTGATCTGGTTGACCGTTTCTTTTGTGTTGCCTAATCACAAACAATTCATCCGAGTGAACCGTATGTTGTATATTGCACACACCTTCATCTGGCTGACCGTTTCTTTTGTGTTGCCTAATCACAACAGTTCATCCGAGTGAACCGTATGCTATGTATCGCACATGCCTTCATCTGGCTGCCCGTTTCGTTTATTCCTCCTCATCGCAAATAGTTAATTGAACTGAACCGTATGCCCTTCATCGCACACGCAACTAAAACCTGAACCGTGTTTGATGCATCCGTCATCGCAAATGTTTTATACATTTCTGACGGTTTTCATACAGCACCGTTTGCGATTATTGCATTGCACACAGTTTCTCGAAGGGTCCTTGATCGTAGTGTCGCGTTAGCAGCATCCTGCAGTACTGTATTATGACATAGCAGCAACATGTTGTTGTAAAAAATTAGTCCAATTTGGAAAAGTTTTGGTACAAACTTCTTACAAAATGGAGCTTCTCTCAAAAAGGCTCATGGTTCCGAGAGGGACCTTGTCACCTATGTGTGCGAAACGACATACGTTGTCTCTTCCCGCCTTGATTTATTTTACAGAGGCAGAATGCAACTATATATAGTAGTGTCATCCTAAAAATATGAAATTATTCATGGTTCGTTTTGCCTTTTTATACATTATTTGAGTTTCCTAGGTATTTTGGAATGTACTTTCGTGTGTGCAAAGGTCATGTGTGTACTAGCCACATATGTAATTCGATGTTCAATCTGTTTATGGAATCAAGTCCTTATAAGTTATAAGTACATATGTTGTTGTTCTGTGTGCAATGACATCGCACACGGGCCATACTGGGGAACCCGTCGGTGATGATTTCATCAATCGTTGACAATTCTATACCACCAAGCGTTTGCCCACGCGACACATGGCTTATTAGCATCAATTGTCTGTGTTATTATCGATCTTCGCACACATTTCTGATTACAAACCTGTTTGCTACATATCACACACATCTTGTTATATTGAACCATCTCTGTTCTCTTGGCTCAAAGCGAATAGTTCATCCGAGTGAACCGCATGCCGTATATCGCACGCATCTTGATCTGGCTGACCGTTTCTTCTGTGTTGCCTAATCACAATAAGTTCATCCGAGTGAACCGTATGCTTTATATCACACACACCTTCATCTGGCTCCCGTTTCTTTTGTTCCTCATCATCAAAAACAGATCACTGAAAACCGTATGCCCTGCATCGCACACGCAACTAAAATCTGAACCGTGTTTGATGCATCCTCCATCACAAACGTTTTGCACCTTTTTGACGGTTTTTTAACATCCCCGTTTGCGATTAGTGCATCGCACACAGTTTCGTGAAAGGGTCTCTGATCGTAGTGTCGCGTTAGCAGCATCCTGCAGTAGTGCTAGTGACTCCCTCTTTGTTGCCTAGTTCCTCATTGGCTTATTTGATTCGATTGGTTTGGCACTTGGGCACTTGTTTGACTTGGTTGGCTACTCCTTGGTTGACTTGGTTGGCTATCATTTGCTTGGCTTGTGCTTGCATCATTTTTCTTTGATCTCTTTCTTGGTTTGGGACAAGTTCTTGTGTTGTGTCCCCCATGATTGCACTCCCCACAACGGGATTGCTCACGAGGCTCTTGGAATTGGCCGGTGCCGTATTCTCGACCGCCACCACGGCCCCATCTGTCCGTGTCACCTCTAAGACGCTTTGTCTTACGTCTTCCCCGTCTAATGACCTTCAATTCCGGGTCTGGCCATAGTTGTACTCCATGATACTCCGGCCATTGTGATTGGTCCAAGTATGGCTCAAACCGAGGAGACCATGTATTCTTTACCATCATGATTGCGACCTCGGACTCCCGCATGGTAAGAGGGTGATTGACATCAACATTCCTAACACGAGATGCGTTTAACAAGTGCGAGCATGGTAGATGAAGCAACAATGGCCTCATGCAGCCACAATCACACCGTGTTAGGGAGACCTTGAAAGCGCGACCCTCGTGTTGGTGGCCATCGTTTGAGGTTCCTCCAGGCTTTTTCACTTCATACTTCCACTCGTTGTTGTCATATAGAACAACTGCTTGGGAGTCTGCCTTTCGTGATTGAAATTCCAACCATTCTTCAATCTTTGGTGGGAAATTATACTTGTGCTTTTCCTTGTTCTCACCAGCAATCTTCTTATCTGTCTCCATTAAGTACTTTAAAAAGTACACATTCATCTTGGAAAATGTGTATTGAACTATTGCCGTCACTGGTAATGCACGTACACCCATGTTGCTTATCATTTGACCTTACCTCTGGCCATCTTCACCGAAATCACGTGCCCACATATTATTTCGACAATGTTCTTATTGAGAAATTCAAGACCACCGTGGTCAAGTTTCTTGTGTCTGAGCAATGCATTGAACAATGTGGCAAACCGCTTGTCGGAGAAAGCGAGCACTATAAAAAAAAGACACATCCGTGATATTTTGGGCCGAACGAAATTTTTTTCTGTCATACTTATGACACTTCTATGACGATAATTGTGACAAAACTCGGTATCATCATAGATGTGGTGGGCTCCTACTTCTATGACAAAAAATCATGACAGAAAATGGGCTTTTCGTCCTGGGCGGGCCGGAGACGCAGCTGCATGACATTCTTTGGGCCATCCATGACGGAAAAAACCGTGGTAGAAGCGAGGGTGAGGAAAATATGGGGGTGTTCCTGGTTAGGGTGGGTGGTCGGGGACGAGCGATGCACAGAGGTTTGCGCGTTTATCTTGTACATGCATGTGCGTGGGTGCAAGGCGTTGGGCTCTAACTGAACCCGAGCGAGGCGTTCGCCTACTGAACCCGAGCGATTGCACTGCAGGCTACGCGTTACTAAACCCGAGCGATCGATCGATGGCTGTTAACTGAACCTGATTGAGCGATTCCTTCGCTACTGCTGCTAACTGAAGCCGGTCGATGCTACCTCTGGATGAACAGTGAGCGTT